>NC_056741.1:1112401769-1112581920 GCF_019279795.1 Protopterus annectens
TCCGGGCCATAAATGTGATGTCCGCATGCACAAACCTCAGAACTGAATGCCCAGTCAGAAAACAGTCTAAGGGTAGTTGAAGGATACCATCCAAACAGGGAAAAGGTCATTGGGGGGGGTAGGAGGGAGAGAAGGAATACTGCAACATGGAAGAGAATGACATCTATAAACTATGGTAAGATTTTACACAACTAATCTATGTCCTTCTATTTTCATGTTGCAGTATTCTCACATGTGGGAGAGTACCACAGCTCATGCAGAGAAAAGGGTGAAGTAAGAGGTAGCAGCCTCCAGGAATCCATTAAGGACGGCTTTTGCAAATCCTTCCCTAGCTCAGGAGATGTTGTCCAATGTATAGTGTTTAGTGAAACTATGTACCAATGACCATGTAAGCTGCCTCTAGGATAGTGGCTGTATCAAGGCCCTTGAGAAAGGCCCCTGTAGAGGACACTGCCCTGGTGGAGTGGGCTCTGTCTGAGGTAACTTTACTATGGAAAGAGTAACAGAAGGATATTGTCTGTTTGGATACAGCTTTCCACAGGGCTCTGGAGTGAAAGGATATAGAGAGTTGGTTGGACTTTCTAATGTCCTTAGTTTTATCTAGATAAAACTTCAGTTGCCTGTGAACATCTAGGGAATGGAGCACTCTCTCACTGTCATTCTGTGGCAAAAGAAAGAAGGTGGGTAAATGGACAGATTAGTCAAGGGACAGTTTATTGACCACTCAGGGCATGAAGGAGGGGTTAAATAAGAAAAGAAACCCTATCCTTGTGAACATGGTGTAGGGTGGCATAGCCATGAGTGCTTGTAGCTCAGAGACTCTTCTAGCTGAATTAATGGCTACTAACAAGACAGTTTTCCAGGTAAACATCGTTAAGGTGGCAGAAGCTGCAGGTTCAAATGGGGCAGTAGTAAGTTTCTCAAGAACAAAGTTCAGATCCCAAGTAGAAGAAATAGGTTTCATTGGTGGTCTGATGTGGAGAACCCCTTAAGAAAAAGCTTCACTGCCACTCTTGACAACAGTGGTGGGTCAATAGTTAAGAAGGCTGAAATAACTGAAATTGACTTTCACTGAAGAGTATGAAAGTTCTGATTTTAGAAGCTCACACATATGCCAGCACTAGAGGTACATCATCTTAGAAGGGGTCTATAGTTGCCTTTGGCAACACCAGTTGCAGAACATTTTCTATTTTAATAAATAGGATCTCCTAGCAGTAGGTTTCATGGCCTCCTGCAGGACAGATAGCAAAGGGATCAGAAGTTTGTCACACACAGGGTAAGGCTGTGGGTTTGTGGATGAGGGATCGCTTCTGTTGTGTGAGAAGGTCCACCTTGTGAGGCAAACTGTGGAGATTACCCTTGGCAAGAGATAGAAGAAGGGGGAACCAATGCTGCCTTGGCCAATAGGGGTCACCAGCAAGAGTTTTGGCTTGTCCCGCTGAATTTTCACCAGGACCTTCTGAATGAGGGGGAAGGGGGAATCATACAGGAACAGCCTCTTCAATGAGACTGAGAAGGCATCAATTTTCCACGTTAGTGGTGAGAGGAGGCTGGACCAGAATAGTCATAGTTGTCTGTTCTGAGGGAAGGCAAACAGATCCATCTGTGGAGTGCTCCACTGGTGGACAATGTCTAAGAAAACATTTCTTTTCAAAATCCATTCTTGATTTTGAGACAATGATCTGCTGAGGGCATCTGGCTGTTGGTTGTCCTGTGATGGGATGTAGACTGCCTGCAATGTTGCATTGTATTGAGTGGCCAACTCCTATGCTTGCATGGCCAGCTTGCAAAGTAAATAGGATCTGGTTCCCCCGTTTGTTGATGTACCACATCACTGTGGTGTGCAACTTACAGGGGACCAGAAGTAGGAGCAGGAGAAAAGCCTTTATGGCTAGGAGATGGGCAGCCATTTCCCTCACATTGATGTGTTTTTTTTTGAAGCGAGGGCTCCCACTGAGCTTGTACCTTGAGGCCGGTAATAGTGGGCCCCCATATCAGGTCTGAGGCATCTGTGTACATGAGTTAAGACTGCCTTGGTGGGCTGAAGGGGGAGTCCTGGAATCTGTACTATTTGCTCGATCTACCACCCTAACTCTTTTTTTCAGGCATGGCAGGAAGGCCACCTAAAAGTCCAGGGGGTGATTCCGTTGGGACCATACACTCTAAGTACCACTGGAACTCCCTCATGTGTAACCTGGCAAGGGACAGCATGGGAAGACTGGCTGCCAATAAGCCCAGAAGGTAAAGAAATTCCCTGATTGAGATGTCAACACCAGAATAAGCGTAAAGGATCCACAAGCAAATAGGTTTTAAGCAGCAAAATCCAAACGCTAGCTGCTTAGTCTCACAGTACAAGCCAGCAAATAACCAACGAACTGCAATTGATAAAAACAAAGTAGATTTAATAGTTAAGCGCTTTCTCTCGCGGAAGCGAGCTTCATCAGAACTACAAACAGTATGTTGAAACTTCCTTAAAAATCAAAATTGGCGCCAAAAGCAGCCAATGTACAGGAAGTACAAAATTTAAAGACATATACACATTTGTCTATTAAATACATTTAAAAATCAAATGTAACTAAAATATCACTAAGGTGCATATGGTACAGATAAAACATTTTAACCTAACCCTTCAAATCTAATAATTAAACAACATTTAATTGTCTAATAATAAAGCAGACTTGATCGATATACTATCATTTATTCCTGGTGGAGATAAAGCATCCAAGTACAGTTGCCACCAGAGCTCTCTATAAGCCAAATAGTTTTTTTACATCACCTCCTCTAGGATTTCTGCTTACTGTCTCCAAAATAGCAAATTTGAAGGTGTGTGTATTTAATAGACAAATGTGTATACGTTCGTTGGTTATTTGCTGGCTTGTACTGTGAGACTAAGCAGCTAGCGTTTGGATTTTGCTGCTTAAAACCTGGTTGAGATGTGGGTGAATTGGAGTAAGTTTTGGAAAAGGCTGGTCAGAGAAGTGACCTTTTCTTGTTGGAGGAAGGCCCTCATCAAATCTGTCCTTATTCTGCAACTCAAGAAGATCTGGTCTTGGGATGAAGTAAGGGAGGAGTTCAGTAGGTTGAGTGTGAACCCCAGACTTCTTAAGAGAGAGATAGCGAAATGCAGGTGTGCCTGAAGAGTGCTTGCCTCTTCTGCCTGGATGAGGAGGTTGTCCAGGTATGGGAAGATTTGTATGCCTTTTGTTCTGTAGAAGGCTACTGCTGGGGCTAGACACTTTTTGAAGACCGTTGGTGCTGCAGACAAGCCAAAGGGCAAAGCAGTAAACTGATAGCGTGAGGATGGCAGAGCAAAAATGTAGAAATCTCTGGAAGACTGGGTGGATGGGAATATGGAAGTATGCCTCCTTCAGGTCCAAAGTGGCCATAAAGGCCCCTGGTGTCAAAAGGGGAAGAAGGGTTTGCAGGGATAACATGCAGAAGGAAGGTACACGCAGGAAGGGGTTTAACAGGGAAAAGTCCAGTATTGGCCTCCAAGGACCCTCCTTTTTTGGGACGAGGAAGAGTCTGGAATAAAACCCTTGACCCTCTTGTTCTAGCGGAACCCTATCTATGGTCCCTTGTGATAGTAATTCCTGAATGACCTGGGGTATCAGGTGGATTTGGTTTCTTGGAGGGAGGGGTATGCCTTTTAGAGAACGCTTCTCTTGCCAGGTCATAAATTAGAAGTTATGTACCTACCATGACGTTCCATGTTAGTTGTCTTCTCTCGCCTTCTTTCTTGCTGGATGGGTTCGGAGCCGATCCTCGGCTCCGACTCGGCACTTGCTAAGCTCGAGAGCTAATTTTACCAGCTCGAGGCAACCCTATATCCCATGATGCAAGGCGGAGATTACTCAGATCTCGTTTGGTAGCTAAAGAAATAGCAGTATTTTCTTCCAACTTAGGAGGAAGAAATAAAAAATACTAAATAACATCATAACCCTCTAGAAAGGATCCACATAATCTAGTGACACTAGGAGTTGAACAGCTAGAAAAAGGTAATAACCTCTTAATAGAAGATGTATAATCTTCTCGGTCTGACCAGGCTAGGGAAGGAGAGGGCTTAAGAAAGAAGCGAGAAGACAACTAACATGGAACGTTATGGTAGGTACATAACTTCTAAATGTTAAGTTGTCAATCTCGCCTTCATTCTTGCTGGATGTCCCTAGCACCTCTATCCTGGGTGGCTCAATGGAACAGACTCTTGAGAACGGTGGAACCAAAATTTGCTCTGTCTCTGGAGACCAAATCTAATTTGTAATGTGAGACAAAGGTATGAGGAGAGGCCCATGTGGCTGCTGCACAAATAGTGTCTATTGGAAGTCTAGCTTGAAAAGCTGTAGATGTAGCTAGAGCTCTGGTAGAATGGGCTTTTGGGTTAGAAACCAACTCTTTGCCTCTGAGCTGATAAATGTAAGTGATCACGGAAGACAGCCACCTAGATAAAGTTACCTTAGAAACTGGAAGGCCTTTCCTGTTCTCTGCATAGGATAGAAAAAGTTGATTAGATTTCCTAAAAATTTTGTCTTATCCAGATAATATCTCAGCTGACGGTGAACATCGAGATAATGTAACTTTTGTTCAGCTCTATCAGATTAATTCTGTAATAATACTGGAAGATCAATGGACTGATTTAGGTTAGTCTGAGATGCCACCTTTGGTAAGAAAGACGGATTAGTTCTTAGGATACCCTATCTTTGTGGAATATTAGATAGGAGGGCAAACACAGAGAGCATGAAGCTCAGATACTCTCCTGGCAGATGTAATGGCAACTAGAGAAAGTGTCTTCCAAGAAAGCAATTTCAAGGAACAGGCAGCTGCAGGTTCGAACGGGGAAGAATCAAGGATGTTAAAACTAAATTTAGATCCCACTGTGGTGGGGGTCTCTAATAGGAGGTTTCAATAAAAAGATACCTCAAGGAATGTCTTGCAAAGTTTATGTGACATAATGTTGTGGTCCAAAAAGCCTATATGAAAATTTGAAATGGCTGCCAGTTGAACTTTCACTGTGGAAGAAGAGGATCCTGAATTAAAATGTCAGCTAGGAAGTCCAACACCGAATGAATTGGAGCAGTATAGGGGTTTATGTTCCTAGCTTTTGCCCAGAAAGAGAAGCAGCCATTTACTAGTGTAGATCTTTCTGGTAGAAGATTTTAGGAAGCTACTATGATATCCCGACAGGATTAGAAATCATAGGAAGCCTGGCTAAGGATGGAAGTGGAGCAACCAGGCAGTGAGGTTGAGAGAAGGTATGGATTGGTGCAGTTGACCCGACTGGTGGGTCAGAAGATCTGAACCGGGTCCAGATGCCATGGCTGTACCAAGAGGTAATGATGTAGGAACGAAACCAAATCTGTCGAGGCCAATAAGGGGCAATGAGAATCAACTTGGCTCTCAAGGCGGTTGCTTTCTGAATTAGCTGAGGTATCAGCGAAAAGGAGGAAAAGCATAAAGAAGTCCCCGGGCCAATCTTGGGTTAGAGCGCCTCTGGGGATGGCCTGGAAGGGGAAGAGAGAAGAAGTCTGGGCATTTGCTGTTTTGAGGTGTAGCGAAAAGGTCGCAGCAAGGAAGGCCCCACTTCTGAAAAATCTCTTCCATCACTGACTGTTTGAGAGACCACTCGTGAGGCATGAGAATAGCTCTGCTCAATCTGTCCGCTATGATGTTGATTTCCGGGATGTGCGTTGCTATCAGAAACCGGTGAGAGGAGATTGCCCATTGCCAAAGTCTGAGAGCCTCGACACAGTGGATAGGACTTGGTTCTGCCCTGTTTGTTTATGTACCACACTACGGACATATTGTCCGCTTGACTGCAATAGTTCCCAGGGAAGAGAGTCGTTGAGGGCTTGCAACGTTAAAGCACTGCTCCCATCTCCAGAACATTTATGTGCAGATGGTACGAAAGGTTGCCATGCCATGGACCATTCTGCCCTGATAATGCCCCCCACCCGATCAGGAGGCGTCCGATGTAACCGTGGCAACCGGGCAAGAGGAACAAATGGTCTGCCTTGATGGATTTGAGGGGATGATATCCACCAAGTCAGATGTCTTTTGCAAGTTGGAGTTACTATGAACTCGTGACGCATGGGAAGTTGTTGAAAGGACCATTGGGTGAATAGCATCCATGTAGCAGCCGCATGTAAAAGCGGGCGAGGGGAAGAAGTGTTATGGCGGCCGCCATAAGACCCAGTACTTTCAGAGCAAATCTGGCCTGAATTTTGTTGCTGAATAGAATCACTTGGACGTGTCTTTGAATGTCCAAGATCCTTTGGTCTGTCAACCTTGCAGAAAGTTGTACGGTGTCCAAATTTGCGCCTATAAAAGTAATATACTGACAAGGCGACAAGGCAGATTTTTTGAAATTTATAGAAATTCCTAGCCCTCTGCAAGTGTGAATGGTGTAATTTCTGGCTTGGAGAAGCTGATGCCTGGTGGTGGCAGTGAGGAGCCAGTCGCCTAGATATGGAAACACCTGAATCCTTGACGCCTCAGGTGAGCCGTAACCACTGCCATGCATTTGGTGAACACTCTGGGGCTGTAGTGAGTCCAAAGGGCAGGGCTCTGAATTGAAGTGACTGGTCCCCAGCCGAAAGCGGAGAAATCTTCTGGAGCGCCTGTGAATTTTTATGTGATAGTACGATCCTGAAGATCTATCGAACACATCCAATTGTCCTTGCCCAGAAAGGGCAGAATGGACTGAAGCGTGACCATCCGAATCTTGATTTCTTTACAAACTTGTTGAGTTTGCTCAGATCTAATATTGGTCTCCAGTCCCCTGTCTTTTTTGGAACTAAAACGAACCTTGAGTAGATTCCGGATCCTATTTGGTCCGCTGGGACTGGCTGGATGGCTCTTTTTACTAGCAGTTTTGATATTTCTAGTACTGCTAGTTCCCTTAGACCGGGTGGAACATCTGGAAGGGTTCCCTTTTGTTGAATTGGGGTTTGAATAAAGGGAATTTTGTAACCCTCGGATATAATTGACTGTACCCATTTGTCTTGAGAAAGGGAAAGCCAGACTATTGGATACAGCAATAATTTTCCCCCCGACTGCCTCCGAAGGCGGACAATCGGGCAACATCTCAGGGATGCTGGAAGGGTTTGTCAGAAAGAGGCTCTCTGCTACCCTGATTCTGCGGACCCCCACTGCCCCTAGGGTGGCGTCTATTATTGTTACCCCCTCTGCCTCTGGGGGTAAACTGACTTTGTGCGTCAGGCGTGACTCCTTGAGATTTGCAGAACCACATTTTCCCTCCCTTCTGTCCTTTGGGGTAAGGTCTAGAAGGGGTGGAGAAACAGACTCCTACGGCAGAAAGAGTCTTGCCATCTTGTTCGCATCTAGTCAAAGTGTCCTTCACTTGACCGAACAAGGTCGAGCCATCAAAAGGGGAGTTTGTGAAAGACGCCTTGAAGGGGTCTGCAAAATTACAAAGCCACATCCAGGATTGACGCCTTAAAGCCACTCCTGTGCCTGGCGTTCTACGCCCATTGGCTACATAAGAAATGAGCCGCATGGAGGAGTTAGCAATGGAGTTAAGGATTCCTAGCTGTGAGCTAATCTTATCCTGAGACCCAGCAGCTGACGGATCCTGTAAAACTTCTCCCAACTCTTTAAGAACATCTCTTTGAAGGCGGGTGAAGTGGCATAAGTAGTTCAGCGATCTCATGGTAAAAGTCGCTGAAGAAAAATCCGCTACCGCACCTGTCCATAGTCCTAGAATCCTTATTAGGAGGATGAACAGGTACTGAAGGATCAGCTAATTCCTTCTTGGTGGCAGCAGCCACCACCATGGCATCAACTGGGACACCTTTGTTAAGTATTGTCTATCTTGTGGGGCTGTAATAAATTTTGAAGGTCTCCTGGGGTAGGTTTCACCGAATGAGCCATCCACGCCTTCCGAGCCACTACTTCCATGGGAGGGTCAGAAGGCGGAGACACCCAGGAGGTGGCGGGTCCAGATCCGAGCGCCTCCAGGTATACTGACTCGTCCTCGAGGGATTAAGGGAGGCCAGTTCCCCCTCTGTTTAAGGATTTCAAGGATGTCTGAAAATGAGACATCCTCAGAGGAGGACCTTGGGGACCCCTCCAACTCATCCAAGTCAGTATCTGATGTAGTAGACTCAGGGGAGTCTAAATGTTTCCTCTTACATGTCCTCTTACGGGGGGGGGGTTCCCCTGACGGATCAGGAGAAGCCTCAGAAGAGGAAGATATTCCCAATGGGGAAACCTGAGGCGTTGGATCTCTGGGTCCGGGAGCAAGAGAGTGGGAAGAGACGTCAGCAGGCACTGTAGTGGGAGGAGCTGATGGAACTGTCCGTTGACTAAGCCCAGGGGCTAGTACACTCCTCATCACCTCGAAGGCTCCCCCATCAGAGAGACCAGAAGGTTCCCGCTCAGAAGAGATAGGAACCCCAGGCCTCACCGAGAGGGTAGGCTCCGAGGCAGATGTTGGGGCCGAGCTCATCAACGCCGAAGCTCCGAGAGGGAGAACGGGCTCGGACAAGGGTCCGATGCCACTTGCCCCCTCGGAGCCGACGAGAGAGACTAGACACCCGGATCCCTCCAATGAAGGTCTCAAGGAGGAAATCGGAGCCGAGGACGACGGAGCCGAAAGGGGTGGTATCGGCTCCAAAGTCACAACGGTACCGGTTCCGAGGAGCTCCGGCTCCGAGCTCTGTAAGAGACTCGAAGGAGGAATGTTCGGTGGATGTGATATAGCTACCGTCTGTTGAGATGGGCTATGGAGTATTTGGGCCAATGCCTGAGACTTTAATAGTCTACTCACCACTCTCTCAAGGTCGTGATCAGATAGCCTGGATGACAGAGAAGATCGGCTCCGATGGCTCCGCTCCGAGAGCAAGGGTGATCTCGGAGCCGAATGAATAGATCCCACAGAAGGGGATCGAGATCTCTTTTTTGAGATCAATGGAGCCATCGGAGCCGAAGATACGTCGGCTCCAACCGGAGCCGACACTGAGTGTCTAGACTTGACAGTATCGGCGCCAGATGAAGCCGATACTGATACTGGTATAGAAAGACCGGCCCCAGCCGGAGCCGATCTCGAACCTGGTGAGGAAGAACCTGAAGCCGACGGCTTGGAAGCCTGAGCCGAAGGCTTAACAGGTTTCGAGGGCTTCCCCGGCGCCGACTTAGTCGGGGAGCTCTCGGGTTTTAATAAGCCCCTTAAAATGAGCCTATTTTTCCGTTCCTGCAGGAC
Source organism: Protopterus annectens (assembly GCF_019279795.1). Classification (NCBI taxonomy): domain Eukaryota; kingdom Metazoa; phylum Chordata; order Ceratodontiformes; family Protopteridae; genus Protopterus; species Protopterus annectens. The sequence goes on from NC_056741.1 coordinate 1,112,410,987, forward strand.
TCTTGGGCTGAAAGCATGACAGATAGCACAAGAGTCCTGCAGGTGCGAAGGTCCCAGGCAATAAACACAAGAAGTGTGACCGTCTGTCAGAGACATCTTCTGACAGCACGAGTCACACTTCTTGAAGCCTGAGACCTTAGTGTCCTTCGAAATAACTGTGTCGATGAAACACTGGAAACACACTCACACACAAAACACACTCAGTCCAACAATTTAATTAAATTAAATTAAACTAACAGGGATAACAAGACAGTCACACACAAAAAATTCCCTCTGACAGGAAAACATTTAGGGAGGGGAAGGCCTAAGGCCTAACTAGGGGGAAGGGAATATTTACTTAAAAGAAGGGAACACTGACAGGAATAGGGTTAATGTGAGTCGGTAATTAACAAAAAATAATATTTATATGTAAAAAGTTAAAGGGGATAGACAAAAGTCTCTGAAAAGTTCACTTACCTAGAGCTGGTAAAAGAAGGCACCTCGTTAGCGAAGCGGCAAACGAGATCTGAGTAATCTCCGCCTTGCATCATGGGATATAGGGTTGCTTCGAGCTGGTAAAATTAGCTCTCGAGCTTAGCAAGTACCGAGTCGGAGCCGAGGATCGTCTCCGAACCCATCCAGCAAGAATGAAGGCGAGATTGACAACTTAACATGTAACCTTTTTCCACTACGACAGGACCCATCTGTTTGAGTTAATTTGTTGCCACAGTGGAAGACAGTGAGAAAGGAGGGCAGAACAGGGGAGATGGTGGAGAGTATTGAGGCAGTCACGCAGTGTTATGTCAGTCTGGAAATGGGTGCTTGGGTGTCAAATGAGAGGAACCAGTTCTGGTGGATGAGGGTTTTCTGGCACCTTTCCTTTGAAGAAGAGGAGGAGGAAGTGGGTGCCCTTCTAACAAAGCTTGGTTTTGCTGAGTAGTTCTTGTAGAATTTAGGAACTGGGGATACCAGCATATGCTTCACGTCCTGCAAATCCTTACTTTTTTCTTGCAGATTTTTGAAAAGTTCTGTAGATTGTTTGCCAAAGAGGAACGTGTTGTCTAGGGGAGCATCCAGGATCTTGTTCTTGAAATTATCTGGCAAGGGTTGAAGTCTGAGACAGGAATACCTGCGTAAGGCAGAGGCAGATGCAGCTGACCTGGCTGAGGCTTCAGCAGCAGCATCTTAGCTGCATTTTATTGAATGCCTGGCTACTTGTGCTGCTAAAGAAAGTTTTGAGATAACTTGAGGCTTTGTCGGGGAGTCAGGCATAGAGGAGAGCAGACTAGAGGCCTAGAAAAGTAGATCTTGGGCATACTTCACCATTTGAGTCTAGTAATTGATGGCCCCAAAGGCCAGGGTCAAGGAAGTGCAGATCTTTTTCCCAGCCTGTCCATCACCTTACTATCCTTATCTGATGGCAGCAGAGAAGAGGATGGAATCTGTCTAGATTGCTCATCAGCAGCCACAGCAATCACAGCTGGGTCTGCCATGGGAGGTTTGATGAGCCATTTGTAATCATCAGGAAATTTAAAGAACCTGTCTGGCCTTTTTGGGGCCAGGGGCTGAGACTCAGGGGTCTTGAAATCAGAGGCAAAGGCATCCAAGTAAGCAGGAATCACTGGAGAAATAGCAGAGGGAGCGGGGGACTCCATCTGTAGAAGCTCAAAGTATCTTTTCTGTATCTCAGTCATTTGGGTGGAGTCCCACTTAAAATATTCTCTCATTTTGGAGATAGTCTCCCCAAAGGTTATGTCCTCTGGTTATGAGCCTCCTTCCAAGAAGTCCTCATCTGGGGAGCAGTATCCCAGGTGAGAGGCCAGCTGAGAGGTATACGTGAGAGACTCATCAGAGGAAGAGGACGAAGAGTATTCCTCCTGAGACTGATGCAGGGCTTGGAAGTTGGAAGTGCAGGGGTTTGAGAGGCACTAGGCACCAGGACCATAAAGGCCTGAAAAAGTGACTGGGAGAATGTCTGCCAGTCAGGCTGGTCTTTCACTTTGGGAGATAAATGCCTGATCTTTATTTTGTCTCGAGAGGGTGAGTCTTTTGAATAGTCAGAGGTGATAGGCCTGGTATCAGACATCAGGCCTGGGGTCGAAGTAGCTTCCTCAGAAACTAAAGGTGGACAAACATTGAGCATGCCCCCCCCCCCCGAGATCTGCAGAGGCTGATGTCAAAGAAACCTCCCCAGGCGTGGCAAAAGGAGAAGTAAGGACTTCCTCTAATAAGGTACCTGCCAACGTCGCCAGTTTTTTCTGACATTCCTAAGCCCCTAGATTGGTAGCTGGCAGGACGTCCGAAGTTGGACGCACAGTACCAGGTCTAGAGACCTCGGCCTTTTTAGGTGCTCCACCTTGACGGCTGGTTCAGAACCCATACAAAGGGCCAGGCGCTTCAGAGGTAGGTTTTCTACAAACAGTTTAAGGGCTGCCAGATGGCTGTGCAAGATTTTAGGAATGAACGACTGGCAGATTTTACACTCTGTATGGTCATGGGATGGCCCTAAACAAAACAAGCAGAGGTTGTACCTATGTGCGGGATTTGCCGACCGCACTTACATTTTCCCTTCCTAGATGACATCGGCTAACAACAGATGAACAGCAACCTAAACTTAGCCAAAAATAAAGACGACTCAGTAGGGTACTTGTCTTTAATGTGTTCAGCAGTGCGGAGCAGAACGAGCAAGCTGATGTTCAACTGCGGCACAGAAGTTCTGAGGTCTGTGTGTGCGGACATCACATTTATGGCCCACTATTTATGGCCCCTGCGTGTGGCATCCCATGCACCTTCCAGTAGCCAGACTTAAGCTTTGGTCTACGAGCCAGACGTTCGGGTCACCTGAGGTGGAGGATCCCACATGTGAGAATACCGCAACATGAGACACATTTCTTCTGAAGTGCAGGGCTGACAACTCCTTACTTCAGCAGGAAACACAACAGTCGTATGTTTCTGAATGACTTTTGAAATCATAACGTGTGAGGGCAGTTTAATAACTGATCCAGACTGTTTTCAATAGGAAGGGAGAGGCACAGTAAGGAAATGTCAGCAATTCCATCTGAAAGGCAACTGCAGATATTGGGACTCCTCTGTAAATGAGTGTGCTTTACTTTTGACAGAGACAATAGAAGAACAAGTCTGACAAAAGGTAATGGGTTGGCAGATATCTCGCAGATAGCTATGACCCCCCTGACAGGTGTCCTAATTGTGCTACCTGATGTCTTTAGATAGAGATCAACATTGGATAAAACAGAACAGCAACTATGGAGATTTACAGTTTCCAAATGAAACACAAAATGAAATGGACTTCACTGAATTAAAAGTCATCTGCAATACCGAAGTTCAGATCACACTGAGCTCCAACATAATTACAGTACAGTACTCTGTTTCTGGCTCATGCTGCCTTCCTGTTTCTGGGCTAGTTTACAGAGATCTAAATATGTTCTTTTTAGTAATTTGCCACAAAATGGCATCTCTTGCAGTATGAGATTTTGAATCTGTACAAAGTGAATGGGAACAGTACGATCTGTTACAGAAACAAAGACGTGTAGCAACAAATATATGAAAAAAGTTCCTGCTTGCTGCCAAGGGTGGTTTTATGCACGAAGAAGGGTGCGACTGAATGCAAATGCTAAGGAGGACATGAATAATTATCGAGTGGATCTTTACTGGGCGACAAACAGAAGAGGTGAGCGCGTCCAAATTAATTCAAAGGAAAACTTCACTCTGACTGATGGACGACTTGTTGGAGAAGGAAGCAAGTGGAAGGGCAAGTTTCCCTTAAAAATGGCAAGCTGTACTCATAAATGCTCGCTAATGAAGGCAAAAAGAGGGGAAATAAATGATTTATTGTGCACTAATAACATTTTACATTGATGGGATCAGTAGGAAGGGGAGAAAAAAATGTAATCAAGTAAAAGTCAAATGCGGTTTCCCATAGTTGTCTGTTAAGTGTAGTTTGAAAGACTTACTTTCTAACATTCTATGAGCGAGGAGTAAAGGAAGTCTCCAGCAGTACTGTTTGCTTTAGTTACAATTAGTAACATCTTGTCAGAAGACAGCAGTGTACTTTAGGGATTGTAGAGTTGCGGAATATTGCTTAAACTTATGAGCTTATATGTCATGACAAGCTGTGAGCAGGTTAAAAAGTAACCTCTCTCATCACAGCCGAGTGCGCCCAAAGGCGCTTCTGCAGTTAACTCCTACTGCTCCTCTAGGTGCCAAATATTGTTTGTTCATATTTGCATTAATAATTCCAAAACAATGCTACATACATGGCATCAGGCTATTTCATCTTGAAGCATACATGATGGCAAACAATTATATTGATATTTAAACTCTGTCAATTACTATTTGTTAGAACTGTCAGGTAACTTCATTTTCTTAAAGGCTCAAGCCGCACTCACTGAGTTAAAGGTACACACTCAAAAGAGCTGTACTGGAGAGAATGAGTTAATTGCAGCCACTGAAGTTGCTTTAGTGCGAGGCAGTGCTGTATCCTGAAAGTCAGCAGCTAATTTTGTAAACTTAATACAGCACTGATCAAGAAGAGTTGACTGGACTGTAAATGTTTAAGTTTATGGGGACTGCAAATTGGAGAGTATGAATGAGAAGAGATGTGGCAAATCCTTATCTTAGCCTCCTCTGTTTTGTAGGGTTTGGCTATACAGAGGGCTCCCATTTTTTATGGGTTTTTTTTATAGCCTTTTTTATGTGGTAGTCAAATTTTAGATTTTCATCAATGGCATCCCCTAGTACTTGGGTAGGGGTTATTGTTTCTACCTTTGTATTGGTTTGATGATAAAAAATAAAATCCTTCTCAAGTCTATCAGTTAGAAGCCACCTAGAAAACCTCTTCCACTTGTAAAAAATAAAATCCTTCTCAAGTCTATCAGTTAGAAGCCACCTAGAAAACCTCTTCCACTTGTAAAATTAGCAAGTTTTTGCCTCCTTCAATAACTGCTGCACATCCTCAAGGAACAAGTGCCTAAAAGTTATGAAAAAGTACAGTTTTGTACCTACCATAAATGTAGATGTTCGAAGATCCACATTGCTGCAGTCATAACCTGTGGGTAAGTCCGCTGTCCTCGGTCGGCCCGAATACCAAAGTATAAGGCTGGCGTCGGTCATGGGCGCTCAGATCTGACGTCAGTGCGCCATGGTATTAAAGCACATGACCGACGTCATATGCTCAGTCTTTTCTTGCCCCAGATGTCAGAAGGCCCTAAAAAGAAAGGCCACAACCAAAAACAGAAAAAACCTCCAAAATCCATGTACAAACAACATCTACAACCCAAACCATACAACCACTCCAAACTACAGAGGGGAAGGAGGGAGGGTAAATTGGACTGCAGCAATGTGGATCTTCGAACATCTACATTTATGGTAGGTACAAAACTGTACTATGTTCTTCATCTCACATTGCTGCAGTCATAACCTGTGGGTAGAATCCCAAAGCAAAGGTAAAGGGAGGTTGGCAAAATCATAAGGCATTGGGGGCTGCTAATATGCCCTGTAAGACTGCAGTGGCAAACCCAGCCCTAGATTTGGAATAAAGAGGGAGATGGTAATGTTTAGAAAAAGTGTGCACTGAACTCCAAGTAGCTGCTTCCAAAATATCTTTAGTAGCTACACCCCTTAAAAAAGCAGTAGAAGTGGCAGTAGCCCTGGTGGAATGAGGTCTGATTCCAGCCGGAATCTCCTTACCATGACGAGAATAACAAAAAGCAATACAATGGCCAATCCACTTAGAAATAGTTTGTTTTGAAACAGGTTTTCCCTGAGAGCCCAAAGCAAAAGAAACAAATAACTGTTGAGACTGTCTGAACCTTTTAGTCCTGCTCAAATAATAACGCAACTGTCTGTGAATATCCAAAGTGTGCAAAATTTTCTCCCCTTTATTTTGGGGATCAGCATAAAAAGTAGGCAAATGAATAGATTGGTTCAAGGCCACATTTGAAACCACTTTAGGCATAAAAGTAAGGTTAGTACGCAGAGATACCCTATCCTTATGAAAAATCAGGAAGGGTTCAACTGCCATTAGAGCCTGTAATTCAGATACCCTTCTAGCAGACGTAATGGCCAACAAAAAAGCAGTCTTCCAAGACAAAAACTTTAACTCAGACGTAGCTGCAGGTTCAAAAGGAGGTAAAGTAAGTTTTTCCAACACAAAATTGAGATCCCAGGAAGGAGTAGGAGCTCTACGCGGGGGTGTTATGTTCTTTGCCCCTCTAAGGAATTGCTTAAACAAAGGATGAGAGAATAATGGTGGGTCACAGTCATAGTGAGCAGAAATGGCTGCAGCATGAACTTTTACAGAGGAGAAAGACAAACCCTTGTCTAATAATTCTGTAAGATATTGAAGAGAAACACTCAAATCAGGCCTGAAACATCAAAGCTCTTTGCTTTGCTCCAAATAAAAAATCTCCTCCATTTATCAGCATAAACTTTCCTTGTACTAGGCCTTCTGGCCTCCAAAATAACATTCAAAACTTGTTGAGGAAGCTGCGACCCTCCAGGTTCTAGAACAGAATATGCCAGGCTGTTAGATGCAGGGACTGAATCCTGACATTGAGGAAAGGATTGCCTGCCTGAGACAAAAGGTGTGGAATTGTAGGCAAAGGCCAAGGAGGCTCCCGTACTAAACTCCTCAGCAGAGGGTACCAGTGCTGTCGAGGCCAATCTGGAGCTATTAGAATCATGGAGGGCTTGTCTTGTCTGACCTTCAAGAGCACCTTCGGAAGGAGAGGCAGAGGAGGAAAGGCATAGACGTGAAGATTGCTCCAACTGAATGATAGAGCATCCACTTTCCAAGCTGTTGGATGAAACATCTTTGTGCAAAACTTTGGCAACTGGAAATTTAGTGGAGAAGCGAACAGATCTATGTCTGGAGTCCCCCATAACACTGTCAACTGTCGAAATACATGAGGATCCAACTTCCACTCGTGGGGATCCACCATTTGTCTGCTCAAAACATCTGCTAGGGAGTTCTGTGCTCCTGGCAGAAACCTTGCCTGAAGAGTGAGGTGCAAACTGAGAGCAGTCTCCCACAAAATCATAGCTTGCCTGCAAAGAGGGTACGAATGGGTTCCCCCTTGCTTGTTGATGTACCACATGACAGTTGTGTTGTCTGTTTGAATCAACACTTGTCCTGGGTGAAGTAGATCCTTGAAAGCCATCAATGCAAATTGGACTGCTAACATCTCCTTCAAGTTGATATGTAAATGTTGAAGTCTGGCAGGCCACGTGTCTTGAACCCATTTTCCATTGAGGTGTGCTCCCCAAGCCTTGTCCGAGGCATCCGTCGTTAAGATCTGACTCGCCTCTGGTCGGGTCACAGAGAGTCCCTTGTTTAGGTGACATTCCTGAGCCCACCACAAAAATTCCTTTTGAATGCAAGATATTATCTGAATGACAGTGTCCAGATCGTGGCAGTGTTGCGTCCATACATTTTTGAGATACCATTGTAGCTTCCTCATATGCAGTTTGGCATTGGGAAGTACCAGAATACAAGATGCCATGAACCCCAAGGCTTGAAGGACTGTCCTTGCAGTCAGCCTGGACCGTAGAGACAATTGTTGGAAGTAAAGTGTAAGGTTCCTTTGCTTGTCCAGGGTCAAAAAAGCCATCTGGGATGCTGTATTCAGTCTCACACCCAGAAAGCACATTTCCTGAGAGGGTACTAGACTGGACTTTGTTTTGTTCACAGAATACCCTAGGCACCTTAACACTGCCATAACATACTGTAGATGGTGAAGTAGCTTGGTTTTGTCTTGAGCAAGAATCAGGCAATCGTCCAAATAAGGATAAATTTGTATTCCTCTTAACCTTAAGAAGGCTATCACCGGAGCCAGAACCTTTGTGAACACCCTGGGCGCAGTAGATAAGCCAAAGGGCAATGCAGAGAACTGATAATGTAAAGTCCCAGCCAAAACGCAGGAATCTCCTGCAACTGGGCCTGATAGGAACATGAAGATAAGCCTCTTTGAGATCCAGAGTTACCATCCAGTGATCTTTGCCCAACAGAGGCAGAAGTTGTTGCAACGTCAACATTTTGAATTTTGGAATGTCCAGGTATGTGTTGAGGATAGATAAATCCAAAATTGGCCTCCAAGTGTTTCCTTTCTTTGGTACAAGAAACAGGCGAGAATAAAATCCTAGGCCCACTTCTGACAGAGGGACCTGCTGTATAGCCCCCATTTGAAGAAGTAAAGAAATCTGTTTGTGAGCCTCTACCCTTTGCTGAGGAGGAACGTCTGGCATGCCTTTGAAAGGAGGCAGTGTGTGGAAATAAAACTTGTAGCCTCGGTCTATAATGTCCAACACCCATTTGTCCTGGGTGACTAAAAGCCAGTTCTGCTTGAAGAGTGCCAACTTTCCTCCCAGAGGAGCTGCCAGACAGGAAGGATCCGGCAGCTGAAGATGCAGGTCATTGGGCCTGTTTACGAAAGGACTGGCCCCTGCCCTCACCTGTAGATTGTGCAGGGGAACTCCATGTTCTAGGCCTGAAAGAACCCTGAGCTCTGCCCCTACCACGTCTAGATCTGCCCCTAGACTGTAAATCCGAAGAAGGATAAGCCCATCCCTTAGTAGGCCAATTCCTGCTAAACTTAGGGGGCTGCACCTGCAAAAAATCTTTAACAGTCTGCATAGACTTAGCTTTGTCTTCCATTTTCTTTAAGACAGACTCCACAGGAGAACCAAACAAAACTTCAGACTGCAAAGGAGCATCCAAAATTCTAGCTTTAACATGCTCTGACAAATTCTGATCCTTAAGCCAGGCGTGCCTGCGAATAACTGATCCAGTGGCAGCCACCCTGGAAGAAGCCTGTAAAGCATCGAAACCACACTCCCAAGAATGCTTACCCACCTGATCAGTGGCATGAACCAAATCCTGTAATTCCTTACACTCTATGCCCTCTGCCAAAGCATCTACCTTAGATTTTAACTGAGTAAGGAGAAAATTCTGGTACTTCAACATATGAAACTAGCAATTCAAAGCCCTCATTGCTAGAGTGGAAGAGGTATACACTTTTTTACCCCACCTATCCAAAGCTCTAGAATCTTTATCCATAGGAACTGGATTCTTAACAACAGAAGCCCTGACACCCTTAGGTCCCTGGCTAATAGTTTCTGGGTCAGCCCTTGGGCTCTTATACAGATATTTATGAGCCTCTGGCACTCTGTAATACCTATCTGGTTTAACTGGCGCAGGAGGCAAATAGTCTGGATTAAGAGAAGCCTCAGAGAAAACATCCTGAACAACATCCAAAACAGGAGGTATAGCCAAGGGCCGATGTTGTGGCAAAAACAGAAATTCCCTAAGCCTCGTTCGGGAATCTGAGAAATCCTGACCTTCCCATTTAAAATGCTCCCTCATAGAATGCAGGGTTTCTGAAAAAGAAAAATCCTCTGGAGGAGAAGCAGAAGGACTGGAAGCCTCTCAAGGCCTGAATCAGAAAAAGGAGGAAAATCCTGAATGTCTTCAGCCGAAGACTCTGAGTAATCTGAAGCCTGTTCCAAACTTTCCACCTCTGGCTCCACCCTAGGCCTCTTATCTGGAGGGGGCATAGAACCCCTGATCAAGGAAATCAAATCTTCTGCCATTTTAAGCATGTGTTTTTTTAGGCACAGAACCTGCAGAACTAGGACTGACACCTGAGGAAGACAAACCAGGCCTGACCTTGGAAGGTACCTTAGAGACAGAAGGAGAAGGCCTAACCACCTTAGGCAAAGAAGGGAGTACAGCAACCTGAGAGGCCCCCTCAGCCTGACCTGACTCCTGAGAGGCCACATCTAGCAAAATTAACGGCTCCCCCTGAGACTCAGCTGAAACCTCGGCTGGATCTACAGATTCCACCGTAGTTTCTAAAGAACCGGCGTCCGGAACGGACGACTCATCTTGCTTGGACCTTAACGATTTTTCTTTGCGCTTCTTAGTGGTAGCGGGCGTCGGAGGATCCGACGGCATATTGTAATTACACTGCTTACCGAAGACAAGCCTAGCGCAATCTAACCTACGTTTAATGGTGCGCTTATTAAATCTAGCACAAAAGCGACACCCGACAACGTCGTGCTCAGGCCCCAAACAAGGAATACAGAGAGTGGTAATCCCTATGCGGTATCTGTTTCCCACAAGAAATACAATTATTCACTTTTTCTGACATCCGGAATTAACTGAGGCAAGAAAAAACAAAAATATTCCCCAACGGGGTACTTAGCCCAACTTGGTTTCGGTCTGAAACTCAGAATACGAAAATTTCAGAACGCCGAACGGCACTTGCAAACGCTGCTTCTGCTTCGGACCATGTGGCAAAAAAGACTGAGGATATGACGTCGGTCATGCGCTTTAATACCATGGCGCACTGACGTCAGATCTGAGCGCCCATGACCGACGCCAGCCTTATACTTTGGTATTTGGGCCGACCGAGGACAGCGGACTACCCACAGGTTATGACTGCAGCAATGTGAGATGAAGAACATCAGAATAATCCAGGCAGTCAGCTGCAACTGCTGTAAGATGGAGTTAAAGTACAGTTTTGTACCAACCATAAATGTAGATGTTAGAGTGTCCACACTGCTGCAGTCATCACACTTGGGTTATCCTGCCGTCAGGCGGTCCCACAGTCGGCCCAAGTTCCAAAGTCTTCGTCCGGCGTCGGTTGCTGTCACTTCTTCCCTGACATCAGTGCGCCAGGGGTATACAAGAGGCATCCGATGCCATTTTCTTCAGTTTTTCTTGCCCCAAATGTCAGGTGCCCCCTAGTAGGTGGGAAATACATATTGCCAATGAAACATGTAAAGAAAATACAAATAATACCTTCAGTTATAAGCAAATACACCACAAAGGTTGTATGAGATAGTAAGGTATACAAAAGTTCAGGTAGTTCAGAGGGGATGGAAGGAGGGTAACCTGGATTGCAGCAGTGTGAACACTCGAACATCTACATTTATGGTAGGTACAAAAAGTACAGTTTTGTACCTACCATAAATGTAGATGTCCAAACTGGATAGCATCTGCAGTCATAACAAGTGGGTTGTCCTGTCGTCAGGCAGCCCTGCAGTCGGCCGGATTCCAAAGTCCGGGTCCGGCTTCGGCTGATGTCGCACTCCACCCGACGTCATCTCTGTTGGTCTTCGGGTATATAAGCATCAGCCGACGCCATTTTCCTCAGTGTTTCTTGCCCCAGATGCCAGTAGCCCTCTTGCAGGCTAAAATTTGGATAGATGCCAATGTTTCCAAATAGATAGAGGTAAACACAACAATAAGCATATATGTACATATATACAAACAAATACACCATAAAAGACTCCCCCCCAACAACTAGCTATTAGGAGGGTAAACACCCTAGGAGTACCACAGAGGGAAGGAGGGAGGGTAATCCTGACTGCAGATGCTATCCAGTTCGGACATCTACATTTATGGTAGGTACAAAACTGTACTATGTCCTTCATGGATGCATCTGCAGTCATAACAAGTGGGTAGAATACCATAGCCAACTAGGGAGGAGGATAAAAGTAGATTATGGTGTGTTTAGGATCCCTTGCAGTACAGCAGTGGCAAACCCTGCTCGGGATCTGGAATATAGAGGCAAATTATAATGCTTGGCAAATGTATGCACGGAGGTCCAAGTAGCCGCCTCAATAATGTCTTTGGTTGCCACTCCTCGAAGAAGGCTGTGGTAGTGGCTGTTGCCCTTGTAGAATGAGGTCTTATGTTCTGTGGAATTGGTTTTCCATGGAAGGAGTAACAGTATCGTATGCAATTTCCTATCCATTTGGAGATTGTCTGTTTGGAAATAGCTTTTCCTTCCCTTCCTGTTGCATAGGCTACAAAAAGTTGGTCAGTCTTTCTGCTATTTTTGTTCTGTCCAAGTAGTAGCGTAGCTGTCTATGTACATCCAAGGTATGCAGTATTCTTTCCCTCTGTTTTGTGGGTTGGGAAAGAAGGTAGGTAGGTGGATTGCCTGGTTTAAAGACAGTCTGGATACCACCTTGGGCATAAATGTAGGATTAGTCCTCATGGACACTCTATCTTGGTGGAAGATTAGGAAGGGTTGCACTGCCATTAAGGCCTGTAGTTCTGAAACCCTCCTTGCTGAAGTAATTGCTAGTAGGAAAGCAGTTTTCCATGACAGGTGTTGTAGGTCTGCTGTTGCTGCTGGTTCAAAGGGTGATAGTGTCAACTTTTCTAGCACAAAGTTTAAATCCCAAGCTGGTAATGGTGGTTTCCTTGGAGGTTTTACATTCTTGATTCCTCTGAGGAACTGCCTGAGCAAAGGGTGCGAAAAACAGGTGGATCAAAGCTGTATTCTGCTGAAATAGCTGATGCATGTATCTTGATGGAGGAGTAGGACAGGCCTGAATGAAGAAGTTCGCCAGATACTCCAGAATGTTAGGCATATCTATGTTTGACACATCTTTTCCTCTTTCCATACTCCAAATGACAAACCTTTTCCATTTTCCAGCATAGTTCCTTCTTGTTGAAGGTCTGCGTGCTTCAAGAATAATGTCTTTAACTCTTTGGGAAAGTTCTGGATTAGCTGCTGCTATGTGATGTTCCATGCAGTCAGTTGCAGCGTTTTAGGTTTGGATGTATGATGCTGTAGTTGTTCTGAGTTAACATCAAAGGCATCAGGGTATTGGCCACATATTGTTCGAGACATGCTCTTCAGTAGTGGGTACCAGTGTTGTCTTGGCCAGTTTGGAGCTATCAGGATTATCCTTGGACGTTCTTCCTTGATTTTTAGTAGTACCTTGTGTATCAAAGGAAGAGGTGGGAATGCATATGCTGTTAGGCCTTTCCAGTTGAAGGAGAGTGAGTCCACTTTCCATGCTAGTGGGTGGAATGTCCTTGTGCAGAATTTTTGAGCTGGTGATTGAGAGGTGATGCGAATAGGTCTATCTGTGGCATTCCCCATTTCTTTGAGATGGTCTTGAAGATGTCCGGGTGCAGCTTCCATTCGTGGGCATCCGGTGGTTCTGCTTAATATGTCTGCTAGAGTATTGTCTTTCCCGGTACAAATATTGCCTGTAACTGAATGTTGTAGCTGAGTGCCAGGGTCCACAGCTCCAAGGTCATTCTGCATAGGGGTATGAATGAGTGCCTCCCTGTTTGTTGATGTACCACATGACTGTGGTGTTGTCTGTCCTTATCATCAACTGGCCCTCTTTGAGAAATGGTTTGAACTTTTGGATTGCCAGTTTTACTGCCAGCATTTCTTTTAGATTGATGTGCAGGTGAAGTTGATCCTGTGTCCACAATCCTTGCACGCATTTGTCCAGCATGTGGGCCCCCATCCTAGGTCTGAAGCGTCTGTTGTGATGGTCTGGCTTGGTTGACATCTGCGAAAGGGTAGGCCTGGGTTTGACTGGCATGCCTGAGCCCACCATAGGAACTCCTGTTTTAAGCATGGAATTAGTGGGATTTCTGTTTCTAGACTGTGTCTGTGTTGGGACCATAAATTCTTTAGGTACCACTGTAGTTTCCTCATATGTAGTCTGGCAAATGGGACCAAGATTATGCATGATGCCATGAAGCCCAAGGCCTGCAGAACTTTTCTTGCTGTTAACTTGTTCAGTTTTGTTAGTGCCAAGAAGTAAAGAGGAAGTTCTTTTGTTTTTCTGTAGTCAGGAATGCCATTTGTTGTACTGTGTCCAATTCCGCCCAAGAATGTCCTTGTTTGGGATGGTATCAGCCTTGACTTTTGTAAATTGACTGTGTATCCCAGTCCTTGTAGCAAGTAAATGACCCTTTGTAAATCTGTTGTCAGCTTGCTTTTGTTGTCCCCTTGTAGCAGGCAGTCGTCCAGGTATGGGTAAATTTGAATTCCTGTAGTCTGCAATGGGCGATTACTGATGCCAGGCATTTTGTGAATACTCTGGGCAGTAGATAAGCCAAAGGGCAATGCTGAGAATTGATAGTGCTCTGATCCTGCAAGAAATCTGAGGTATCTTCTGCAGATTGGTCGAATGGGGACGTGCAGGTATGCCTCCTTGAGATCTAGAGTTACCAGCCAAGACTCCTTGCCCAGCATGGGAAGAAGTTGCTGTAGGGTCAGAATTTTGAATTTTGGGACAATGATGTATGTATTTAAGGTGGACAGGTCGAGAATTGGTCTCCAACTTTTTTCCTTTCTTGGAACTAGGAATAGTCTGGAATAGAACCCCTTTCCTTGTTCTGCTGTTGGCACTCTTTCCACAGCTCTCATGTTTGCTAACTCCATTATCTGGCGTAGAGCCTCTGTTTTTGATTTGGAGGTAGATTTGGCATTCCTCTTTGACTGGTAAAGTGTGGAAGTGAAACTGGTAACCTTGATCTATGGTTTGTAAAATCCACTTGTCTTTTGTTATGTAGTGCCAGTTCTTTGAAAATAAGGTTAACTTTCCGCCTAGAGGAGCTGCTATTTGTTCCCTGGTAGGCGGATTTAGGATTAAGTCACTGTGGTTGTGTTGATGTAGTGGCAGTGGCTGTGTCTGTGCCTCTGTTGTTACCTTGCCACTGTCGTCCTCTGTAGGCACCTCCTCTGGATTGGTTTCTGCCTCTGGAACGTCTATTCCTGCCCCTTTGAAATTTTGTGGAGTCAGGAAAGGACCAATTTTTGGCAGGCCAGTTCCTGCTAAACCTTGGGGTTGAACCTGCAAGAAATCTTTAACAGTTTGAACAGATTTTGCCTTCTCTTCCATTTTCTTCATAACCTGCTGGGCAGGTGTACCAAACAAACTTGTCTTGTCCATAGGAGCATCTAGCAACTTAGCTTTAACATGATCCGGTAAAGCTTGTTCCTTTAGCCATGCATGCCTTCTGATCACTGTGCCTGTCATGGCTGATCTAAATGAAGCCTCCAGTGCATCATAGCCACATTTTAAGGAATGGTTGCTAACCTGTTGTATGTTATTTACCATCTCTAATACATATTTCTTATCAAGAGATTCATCAGTGGTTAGTTTTTTAGTTAACTGATCAAGCATAAACTCTTGGTATTGTATCATGTGAAACTGACAGTTTAGAGCTCTAGCTGAGAGAGTAGCTGAAGTGTAGACCTTTTTACCCCATCTGTCTAATGACCTTGCTTCCCTTTCAGAAGGAATAGGGTTTTTAGCTGTGGTCATGCTACTGCCTTGGGACCCTGGGATATAGTTTCTGGGTCTGCAAGTGGGGCCTTGTAAAGGTGGTGATGAGTATCTGGCACCCTGTAAAATCTGTCTGGTTTGGCAGGGGCTGGGGGTAAAGAATCTGGAGCGGAGCAAACATCATTGAAAGCATCATCCACCACAGAGAGAACAGGAGGTATAGCTAAGGGCCTGTGTTGTGGGAGGTGCAGAAAGGTCCTAAGTCTTTTCTGGAGTCTGAAAAATCCTGTTGCTGCCATTGGAACTGTTCTCGCATGGCATGCAAGGTTTCCCCAAAGGAGAATTCTTCTGGTGGGGAAGCAGCTGGAATGGATTCTTCAGCATCAGAATCTTCAAAATTGGAGAAGGGAGCCTCTGGCTGGTCAGTTATGTCTGATTCATCAGCAGAATCATCAGAAGACACTGGCTCAGGGGCTCTGCCCTAGGTCTCTTCTCTGGGGGCTGAGAGGCCCTGTCTGGGTGAGATTGAGATCCTCTAATTAAAGAAATTAAATCTTCTGCCAAAGAAAGCATTTGAGAACTAGAAGAGGGCCTGGATGTGGGGGGTTTAACAGGCACTGTTTTAGTAGTCTTGGCTGCTTTAGCCCTGGCGAAGGCCTTAATGGACATGGCTGCTGGAGGCCTAGCAGCACCACGTGCTGGGGTAGAGACATCCAAGGGGATGGTGTCTGATAAGTCAACCACCGTAGTGGGTAAAATTTCTGAGGTCGATTCAAGATTTGTAACAGGGGCCTCAGTTGTAAGAATAGGTTCAGCTGTACTTTGATCAGTTTTCTCGGTTTCGGCCGAAACCGAGACACTCATGTTTGCTTTACCGTGGTTTCGCCGAAACCGCGGACCGCGAGTGTCGGTCTTTATCTTTGCGTTTTTTGGTAGATTGGGTAGTCGGAGGATCCGACGGCATAATGTACGCAAAATCAGAACCGAAAAACTGTTCTGCAAACTCCGACCGACGCCTAAGCCGCTCGGTTGAAAGAGGCACAGGCCGAACAGGCTGCTACGCCGGGCTGGGCCTAAACAAGGCAGACAGTAAGAGTGGAAATCTTTATGAGGTATTTGTTTCCCACAGGTTAAACAATTGTTAACTTTTCTGACATCGGCTGAGGCAAGAAAGAGTCCCCAACGGGTACTTAGCTTTAGAAGTCTTCAAGTAGTATTCGTAGAAGTAATCTCTGGATCTGACCGACCGGCACTTGAACAGCTTCTGCTTGGCGCCACGCAAGAAAGACTGAGGAAAATGGCGTCGGCTGATGCTTATATACCCGAAGACCAACAGAGATGACGTCGGGTGGAGTGCGACATCAGCCGAAGCCGGACCCGGACTTTGGAATCCGGCCGACTGCAGGGCTGCCTGACGACAGGACAACCCACTTGTTATGACTGCAGATGCATCCATGAAGGACATCTGTACTATGTTCATTGTGTTACACTGCTGCAGTCATCACATTTGGGTTGAATCCCAAAGCTAAGGATGGGTGGTGGAGTTAAACAGGGTTTGGAGAAACAAGTAGGCCCTGCAGAACTGCAGTGGCAAAACCACCTCTAGTCTTAGAGTATAGAGGTAAGTGATAGTGCTTGGTGAAGGTATGCACTGAACTCCAAGTTGCAGCTTCCAAAATATCCTTGGTTGGTACCCCTCTGAGAAAGGCTGTTGATGTAGCTGAAGCCCTGGTGGAGTGGGACCTAATGGTAGCAGGTACCGGTTTCCCATGATGTGCGTAACAGAAACGTATTGCAATGCCCTATCCATTTTGAAACAGTCTGTTTTGAGATGGCTTTTCCTTGTGATCCTGTAGCATAGGATACAAAGAGCTGGTCAGATTTTCTGAAAGCCTTAGTTTTATCCAAGTAGTAACGTAACTGCATGTGAATGTTCAAAGAGTGCAGGGGTCTTTCTCCTTTGATCTGGGGGTTTGGGAAAAAGGTGGGCAAATGAATGGTTTGGTTTAGGGCCACACTGGATACCACCTTTGGCATAAAGGAAGGGTTAGTCCGTAAAGCGACTCTGTCTTGATGAAAAATGAGGAAGGGCTCCACTGCCATTAGGGCCTGTAGCTCTGAGACTCTTCTAGCTGAAGTTATTGCTAGTAGCAGGGTAGTTTTCCATGATAGAAACTTTAACTCTGCTGAAATAGCTGGTTCAAAGGGCGGTAGTGTAAGCTTTTCCAGAACAAAGTTGAGATCCCAAGTTGGTGTTGGTGGTCTCCTGGGTGGTCTTATGTTCTTAGCCCCTCTGAGATACTGTCTTAGAAGTGGATGTGAAAAAGGAGGATCCATGTTGTAGTGAGCTGAAATCGCTGAGGCGTGGATCTTAATAGATGAAAAAGAAAGTCCTTTGTGCAACATCTCAGTTAAGTATTGTAGAATCTGAGGAATGTTTGGAACAAGGGGATTTTGGCCTTTAGCCTGGTTCCATGCGTAAAATCTTTTCCATTTGTCTGAATAGGCTTTCCAGGTGCTGGGCCTCCAGAATGACATCCATAACAGCTTTAGATAGAGGTGTTGGCTGGTTGTTTAGGTAATTTGCCATGCAGCCAGATTTAAAGTCTTGAGCTGGCTGTGTAGAATCTGATTGTTTTGCTGAGTGAGCAGGTGAGGAATATGGGGTAAAATCCATGGTGGGCCGTGGGCCATGGTCCTTAGTATTGGATACCAGTGTTGACATGGCCAGTCTGGAGCAATGAGTATCATTTGTGGCCTCTCTAATCTGTCTTTCAGCAGCACCTTTGCTGGAAGAGGCAGTGGAGGAAAGGCATACACTGTTAAGGTTTTCCAACTGAATGAGAGGGCGCCCACCTTCCAAGCTAGTGGGTGGAATGTCCTTGTGCAAAATTTTCGAATTTGGTTGTTTTGGGGGTTGGCAAACAGATCTATGTCTGGGCGTCCCCATTTTTGAGTTATCATTGCAAATACTTGTGGATCCAGTTTCCAGTCGTGGGGATCCATGATGTTTCTACTTAGGTCGTCTGCCAATGTGTTTTTCTTTCCTGGCAGGAATTGTGCTTGTAGTTGAACTTGGTAAGTCAGTGCTGTGTTCCACAAGGTCATTGCTTGCCTGCATAGGGGGTAGGAGTGTGTGCCCCCTTGCTTGTTTATGTACCACATAACTGTGGTATTGTCCGTCTTTATTAGGAGTTGTCCTGGATGTAAGAGGTCCTTGAAAGCTGTTAGAGCATTGTGTACAGCGAGCAATTCTTTTTCACTGATATGCAGATGCCTTTGATCTGTGTTCCATTTGCCCTGAATGCACTGTCCTGCCATGTGTGCTCCCCAGGCATAGTCCGATGCAACTGTTGTTATAGTTTGCCTGGCTGTGGGCAAGGTAAAAGGCTGACCCTTGTTGAGGTGACATGCCTGTGCCCACCATAGGAACTCCTGTTGAAGGCAGGGAATGAGTGGTATCATTGTTTCCAAGCTGTGGCTGTGCTGTGTCCATACGCTCTTCAGGTACCATTGTAATTTCCTCATATGCAGTTTTGCAAATGGTATTAGGAGTATGAAAGATGCCATGAATCCCAAGGCCTGCAGAATTTTTCTTGCAGGGAGTTGGGTCTTTGTTGCCATCATTTTGAAATATTGTATCAGCTGTTGTTGCTTGCTGGCGTCAGATAAGCCATCTGGGCCGTTGTATTCAAGCTGGCACCCAGGAATGTTATGTTCTGTGAGGGCACTAGTTTTTATTTCTTTGTGTTTACTGTGTACCCTAGGCAACTTAAAAGGTGTTTGACAAACGCCAGATGCTTTAAAAGAATGTCCTTGCTTTCTGCTTGAATAAGGCAGTCGTCCAGGTATGGGTATATTTGAATTCCTCTTTGTCTGCAGTATGCAATTACTGGTGCCAGGCATTTTGTGAAGACACTGGGCACAGTAGATAAGCCAAAGGGCAGTGCAGAGAATTGATAAATGAGTTGAACCTGCAATGAAACGGAGGTATCTTCTGCAATTTTGTCTGATAGTGACATGCAGGTATGCCTCCTTGAGATCCAACGTTACTAGCCAAGCCTTCTTGCCCAGCATGGGAAGAAGCTTCTGTAGTGTTAGCATCTTGAATTTGGGTACTTGGAGATAGGTGTTTAGAATTGAAAGGTCCAGAATGGGTCTCCAGGCTTTGTCCTTTCTGGGGACTAGAAAGAGTCTTGAGTAAAATCCTTGTCCTTGCTCCTGTGTAGGCACCTGTTGAATGGCTCTCACGTCCATGAGAGCTGTAATTTGTTTTTGTGCCTCCGCCCATTGATTTGGTGGTAGGTTTGGCATTCCTTTTATCCTTGGCAAGGTGTGAAAGTGGAATCTGTATCCTTGTGAAACAATGTTTAGGACCCATTTGTCTTTTGTAATGATGTGCCAGTTGTCTGCAAAAAATGATAATTTTCCTCCCAAGGGAGCTGCCAAGAGAGATTTGCTTGGCAGTCTGAGGGTTAAGTCATTGTGTTTGTCTTCTGTTAGCTTGGGGTCTGCCTTCTCCGACTTTCTGGGTAGCGGTATCCCATTGGCGAGGTTTGTAAGGGCCTTGTGACTGACCTCTGCCCCTTGGGCGTCTGTATTTGCCCCTCTGTGGTCTGTCAGATGCTGGAAAGGACCAGTTTTTTGTTGGCCAATTTCTGCTGAACCGAGGGGGTTGAACCTGTAAAAAATCCTTGACCGTCTGCATAGATTTTGCCTTATCCTCCATTTTCTTTAAAACCTCCTCTGCCTTTACACAAATAAAACATCCTGCTGTAAAGGTGCATCCAAAAACTTTGCTTTAACATGATCAGGCAGAGTTTGTTCTTTTAGCCAAGCATGTCTACGTATGACAGACCCAGTCACTGCTGCTCTACAGGAAGCTTCCAATGAATCAAATCCACATTGTAAAGTATGTTTGCCCACCTGTTCAGCTGCATGGAACAGATCCCTGCATTTCCTTGAAATCAGGCTGCTATGAATGTGCGCTCATTTTTTATTTTAATTGAAACATTAGGAATTGCTGATATTTTAGCATGTGAAACTGGCAATTTAAGGATCTCATAGCTAGAGTAGCTGACGTGTATACCTTCTTTCCCCATCTATCTAGTGCTCTGGAATCCCTTTCAGAGGGTACAGGATTTTTAGCAATGGAGGCCTTAACCCCTTTGGGACCCTGGGAAATTGTTTCTGGGTCAGCAGCAGGGATTTTATATAGAAATTTGTGAGAGTCAGGGACTCTGTAGTATCTGCCTGGTTTGGCTGGAGCAGGAGGTAGAGAGTCTGGGTTAAGACTAGATTCTAGGTAAACATCATCCACAATGTCAAACACAGGAGGGATAGCAAGTGGTCTGTGCTGGGGAAGTAAAAGGAACTCTCGGAGCCTTTTCTTAGAATCAGAATAATCCTGGCCTTCCCAGTGGAAATGTTCCCTCATGGTATGTAAAGTTTCCCCAAAGGAGTAGTCTTCTGGAGGAGATGCTGAGGGAATAGACTCTTCATCATCAGAATCTTCATAAAGGGGAAAAGAGTATTCCTGTTCCTCAGAAGAATCTGAGGAAATTGAAACCTGGTCAGAGGAAGCATAATCCTCCTCTTGTCTTGGCCTTTTTTCAGGAGGGGGATGGGACCCCCTGATTAGGGTAATTAAATCTTCAGCCATCTTAAGCATTTGTTTCTTAGGCATGGGGCTTTGTGCTGGAGACTGATGTACAGTCTTTTTAGATTTTAATGGAGTTTTAAGCTTAGCATAAGATTTAATGGTGAGTGTAGTCGGTCTGAAGACACCTTCTGCAACCGAAGGCGTTTCTACTGCACCGGAATCTCCTTCTGCTATGGAGTCAAAAGGCCCTAAAGAAGGAGGCTGCGCCGGCCTAGTACTCTCCGCTTGTGAATCAGAAGCCATCTGGGGTTCTAATTCAGCGGTCATCAGGGGCTGCGTAGGCTCCTCACTGAAAACCGGAGAACCGGCGACAGGTCCAGCCGAGGTCTCGGAGTCTGGCTTGGGTCTAGGCGTTTTTTATGCATGCCGGTCGTCAGTTGCTCCGACGGCATGGTATAATTAAATTTCCTACCAAAGTAATGTCAGGCGAAATCGAACCGACGTTTGATAGCTCGTTTATTAAACCTAGCACAAAACCAACAACCTGTGACATCGTGGTCTGGGCCTAGGCAAGGAATACAGTAAGAATGAAAGTCCTTATGAGGTATTTGCTTCCCACAAGAAATGCAATTGTTAACTTTTTCTGACATCGGACTGAGGCAAGAAAAGGTTCCCCAACGGGGTACTTAGCTTTATTGAAGACTTCGGTCTGAAATTAGATTCGAAAATCTCAGGGGTCGGCCGACCGGCAATTGCAAACTGCTTCTGTTTCGGGCACCGCACGGCAAGAAAGACTGAAGAAAATGGCATCGGATGCCTCTTATATAACCCTGGCGCACTGACGTCAGGGAAGAAGCGACAGCAACCGACGCCGGAACAAGACTTTGGAACTCGGGCCGACTGCGGGACCGCCTGACGGCAGGATAACCCAAGTGTGATGACTGCAGCAGTGTAACACGATGAACATCCACTGTTGCCCCTGAAACTGTGTCAGAAGATCTAGGGTGTCAGGAAGCATGTGGCAATTGACCTTGGCCAATTCCATTAAAAAGAAAGGACAGTTGTGTACACTCACCATAAATGTAGATGTTCGAGTGTATTCACTGTTGCAGTCATTACATTTGGGTTATCTGCCTGCAGATAGCCCTCAGCCGGCCTGAATATCAAAGTCTTGGGTCCTGCGTCAGATGCTCTCTCTTCTTCCATGACGTCAGGGGTATAAAGTATGCTGCCAACGCCATTACATTAGTCCTTCTTGCCCCAGATGTCAGGTGCCCCCATAATGGGAAGCAACTATATATAAGGTTACACCTCCAACAAAAAGCAAATACACCAAAAAGCTGAAACACACTAAACAAGAAGAAAGTTATAGCCAAGAGAAGTCAGGGGGCTGGAAGGAGGGTAACCAGGACTGCAACAGTGAATACACTAGAACATCTACATTTATGGTAAGTGTACACAACTGTACTATGTTCTTCGTATTTCACTGTTGCAGTCATTACATTTGGGTAGATTCCCAAAGCAAAGGAAGGGAGGAGGAAGTTAGAAAGCATTAGGACCAGCTATTAAGCCCTGCAAGACTGCAGTGGCAAACCAGCTCTGGATTTAGAAAAAAATAGGCAAGTGGTAATGCTTGGTGAAGGTATGTACAGAGCTCCAGGTAGCAGCTTCTAGGATGTCCCTGGTAAGGACACCTCTGAGAAAGGCGGTAGATGCAGCCCTGGTAGAATGTGATCTTAACCCCTGTGGGGTAGGTTTTCCATGGTTCTTATAGCAGAAATTAATGCAATGGCCTATCCACTTGGAAATGGTTTGCTTTGAAATGGCCTTCCCCTCTGCCCCTGCAGCAAAGGCAACTAGCAGCTGTTCAGTTTTTCTGAGAGGCTTAGTCCTGTCCAAATAAAATCTAAGCTGTCTGTGCATGTCCAAAGAGTGCAGTATTCATTCTCGTTTCTTCTGTGGATTAGGAAAAAAAAGGTTGGCAAATGAATGGACTGATTAAGGGCCACACTGGATACCTCCTTGGGCATAAAGGAAGAATTGGTCCTGAGGGACACCCTGTCAGCATGGAAGATGATGAAGGGCTCAACTGCCATGAGGGCCTGTAATTCAGAAACTCTTCTTGCTGAAGTGATGGCTAGAAGGAAGGCTGTTTTCCAAGAAAGGAATTTCGACTCTGCAGTTGCAGCTGGGTCAAAAGGAGGTAGAGTGAGCTTTACCAATACAAAGTTAAGGTCCCAGGCTGGAGTAGGGTCTCTCCTGGGTGGTCTTAAATTTTTGGTACCGCTGAGGAATTGTTTTAGCAGGGGGTGAGAGAAGAGGGGTGGCTCAGTATTATAATGTGCTGAAATGGCTGAGGCATGAATTTGTGGAGCATCTCTGTTAAGTATTGAAGAATATGCAGTAAGCTGGGCACTGTTGTTCCCATCCCCTGAGTCTGGCTCCAAGAACAGTATCTTTTCCACTTTTCGGCATAGGATTTTCTAGTACTAGGCCTCCTTTGCCTCCAGCATGACATCTAGCACCTGCTTACTAAGGGATGCTATTGGAGAGATCAGGGAATTAGCCAGGCTGCAAGGTTCAGGGTTTGAAGCTGGGGGTGTAGAATCTGGCCCTCCTGCTGGGACAGCAGGGAAGGGGTCTGAGGCAGGGGGCATGGTTCTAGCAGTGACATACTGCGCAAGAGGGGGTACCAGTGCTGGCATGGCCAGTCTGGTGCAATCAGTATAGTCCTTGGTTTGCCTGTTCGATCTTTAGCAGAACTTTCGAGAGGAGAGGAAGAGGGGGAAAGGCATAGACTGAGAGGCTTTCCCAGGTGAAGGACAGGGAATCCACTTTCCAAGCTTGACTGTGGGATGTCCTTGTGCAGAATTTGTCCAATTGGTAGTTCTGAGGGGAGGCAAACAGGTCTATCTCTGGGTTCCCCCATTTGTTTCTCAAAATGTTGAATATCTTTGGTTCCAGTTTCCACTCGTGTGGGTCCAGGAGATTTCTGCTTAAGTCATCTGACAGTGAATTTAGCTTGCCTGGCAGGAATTGAGCTTGTAGGTGCACTTGGTAGCTCAAGGCTGTGTTCCACACAGCCATGGCTAGTCTGCAGAGAGGATACGAGGGGGTTCCCTCCTGCTTGTTTACGTACCACATAACAGTGGTGTTGTCTGTCTTTACCAATAACTGTCCTGGAAGAATGTGGTCCTTGAAGGCTGTCAGGGAATTCTGTACAGCTAACATTTCTTTTTGACTGATATGCAGGTGCATCTGATTCGAGTTCCATTTGCCCAGAATGCACTGCCCTGCCAAGTGAGCCCCCCACACATAGTCTGATACGTCTGTTGTTAGGGTTTGAGCGGCAGGGGGTAGAGTGAATGGCAGTCCCTTGCCTTTGCCCACCAAATGAACTCTGTCTTTATACAAGGAATGATAGGAATCATTGATTCCAGGTCCTGAGAATGTTGACACCATAGCCTTTTTAGATACCGTTGTAGTTTCCTCATATGCAGTCTTGCATATGGAATTAGTAGACTGCAAGAGGACATGAACCCCAAGGCTAGCAGGATTTTCCTTGCAGATAGCTGGGTCTTTGTGGCCAGTAGTTTGAAGTAGGCTGTCAAACTTGTTTCTCTGGCGTGAGGTATGCCATCTGGGAAGTTGTGTTCAAGCTTGCTCCCAGGAATACAATTTGTTGGTAGGGTACTAGATGAGATTTCTTTTCATTTATGGTGTACCACAGTGAGGTTGGAAGTTTCTTTACAAATGCCAGATGATTTAGTAGCATGTCCTGGCTTTCTGCCTGAATTAGACAATCATCCAGGTATGGGTATATTTGAATATTTCTTTGCCTGCAAAATGCAATGACTGTAGCTAGGCACTTTGTGAATGCCCTGGGCACAGTAGATAAGCCAAAGGGAAGTGCAGAGAACTGATAGTGCATGTAGCCTGCTCTGAAGCGTAGGTATTTCCTGCAAGATTCCTTTATGGGAATGTGCAGGTAAGCTTCTTTTAAGTCTAAGGTTGCCAACCAGGCATTTTTGCCTAGCATAGGAAGCAGCTGATGAAGTGTTAGCATTTTGAATTTTGGGATTACCAAAATGGAATTTAGAATAGAGAGGTTGGGGATAGGACGCCAGGAGCTGTCTTTTCTGGGTACCAGGAAGAGTCTTGAGTAAAAACCTTGTCCCCTTTCTTCTGCTGGGACAGGTTGAATAGCCCTGATACTTACAAGAGAGAGAACCTGCTGTTGAGCCTCTGCCCACTGATTTGGGGGTAGGTCTGGCCAACCGTTTGGGGTTGGTAAGGTGTGCAAGTGGAATCTGTATCCTTGGGAAAGTACATTTAAAACACATTTGTCCTGGATAATGAGTTCCCAGTTTTTTGCATGCAGGATGATCTTTCCCCCTAAGGGAGCAGGCAGTTGAGCAGGGCTTGGAAGGTTTAAGGTTAAGTCACTGTGACAGTTTTCTATAGGGGGGTGTCTTACTAATTCCAGCTTTGGAAGTGGGGGGGCCTCACTGCTTAGGCCTGTGAGTACCTTGAGACTGTAGCATAGGTGGTCTGCTGTTCCTGGGTTTGGACTGAGAAGGCCTGGAAGAGACAGAAAAGGACCAATTCTTAGAAGGCCAATGCCTACTAAATCTGTGAGGCTGTACTTGTAGGAAATCTTTAACGGTTTGCAAAGATTTGTTTTTTTCTCCATCCTTTTAAGGGTGACTTATGCTTTGTTGCCAAACAGGCGGTCTTGGTTTAAGGGAGCATCCAGTAATTTAGCTTTAACATGATCTGGCAAATTTTGCTCCTTAAGCCAAGCATGCCTTCTAAGAACAGACCCAGTGACAGCAGCCCTGCAAGATGCTTCTAAAGAGTCAAAACCACATTGCAAAGTATGTTTAATAACTTGTTCAGCAGAATGCATTAAATCCTGTAATTCTTTATTTTCAGCACAGTCAGGAATCAAAATCATTTTCTGTTTAAGTAGTCCCATAATATATTGCTGATACTTTAACATATGAAACTGGAAGTTTAAGACCCTAATGGCCAAAGTAGCAGAAGTGTATACCTTCTTACCCCATCTGTCCAAGGCCCTGGAATCTCTATCAGAAGGGGGTAGGGTTTTTGGCAGTAGTGGCCTTAATGCCTTTAGGTCCCTGGGAAATGGTCTCTGGGTTCGCAGTAGGATTCTTGAAGAGGAACTTGTGAGAGTCAGGTACTCTAACACCTGTCAGGTTTCCTGGAAGCCGGAGGTAAAGTGTCTGGGGTGAGCCTAGATTCCAAGAAGGCATCATCTACAATGTCCAGGACAGGAGGGATAGCTAAAGGCCTGTGTTGAGGTAGGAGTAAGAATTCCCTAAGCCTCTTTTTGGAGTCAGAGTAATCCTGGCTTTCCTAGTGGAAATGCTCCCTAAGTGTGTGCAAGGTTTCACCAAAAGAAAAATTTTCTGGAGGGGAAGCAGAGGGAATGGAGTCCTCTGCATCAGAATCCTCATAGGTAGATAAGGGCAAATCCTGGTCATCCGGAGAAACAGAAATTTCAGAATCCTGATCAGAAGAATCAGAAGGAAAATCAGTTCTAGGTCTCTTAGAGGGAGAAGGCTGGCTTCCCCTAATTAAAGTAATAGGACTCAAGCCATTCTTATAATTTGTTTTATAGGCATATGGGCCTGACCATGCAGTTTGGACATCGGTTTTCTAGGTGTGGGTCGAGTTTTAGAACTTGAAGAAGAAGATGGCATTGGTTTGAAATGCAAGTCAGTAGGCCTGAAAACACCCTCAGAAGCCAGTGCCTGCACAGCAGCTCCGGACCCATCCAAGGTAGAGAAATCCGTAGGTTCCATGGTCGAAGAAGCATCTCACGGCATACTGGACACAGAATGGGTCTCAGTAGAGGCCTGAGAATCTGAAGTAGTGGGTATCAGGGGCTGCGAAAGCGCCTCACTGAGTACCGGCGAACTGGCGACTAGCTTAATGGAAGCGTTGTCAGCAGCTTTGGACCTATGTGGTCTGTCTTTGTCTATCTTTACGTTTTTTCGGAATGTCGGTAGTCAGATGGCTTACCAAAGTCATTTCTGGATAATTAAACCGAGTACCGAAATAGTTTGATGCAAAAATGAACCGACGACGAACAGTTCGAGGACTGAATAAGGCACAAAACCGACAGCAAGGGATGTCGTGGTCTGGGCCTAAGCAAGGAATGCAGTATGAATGAAAATCTTTATGAGGGTATTTGCTTTCCACAGGTAATACAATTGTTAACTTTTAATGACATCGGTTTAGAGCAAGAAAAAGGATCCCAATGGGGTACTTAGCTTTTTTGAGGACTTCGGTTCTGAAACTTGAAAAAGTACAGTTTTGTACCTACCATAAATGTACATGTTCGAGTGCTAATACAGCTGCAGTAATCACAGATGGGTTTTCAGCCGTCAGGCGGTCCCTCGGTCGGCCGAATTCCAAAGTCTTGGTCCGGCGTCGGTTGTCGTCGCTTACTCTTCTGACATCAGTGAGGCCAGAGTATATAAGACACAGCAGACGCCATGTTCTTCAGTCTTTCTTGCCCCAGATGTCAGGTGCCCCCAAAAGGAAGGCAATACATAAATAATGCTTATCTACATATACAAGCAATGCAATGTAATCCAAAATCAGTGTAAGCAAGCAAATAAAACATAGCAGGATAACCCAGTCAGGTAGTATGAAGAGGTTGTTAGGCCCCATGCCTTTACCAAGTGGGGAAGGAGGGAGGGAAACCTGTACTGCAGCTGTATTAGCACTCGAACATCTACATTTATGGTAGGTACAAAACTGTACTATGTTCATCGTACATACAGCTGCAGTAATCACAGATGGGTAGAGTCCCAAAGCTATGCATAGGGTGGTAGGTACTAGGAGGAACTGGGTTGAGCCAGAATGCCCTGCAAAACAGCAGTGGCAAAGCCTGCTCTTGTTCTGGAATATAAAGGCAGGTGGTAGTGTTTTGTGAAGGTATGTACAGAGCTCCAAGTGGCTGCCTCCAAAATATCTTTGGTAGGAACACCTCTGAGGAAGGCTGTAGAGGTGGCTGTGGCCCTGGTGGAGTGTGATCTGATACCTGCAGGAACAGATTTCCCATGATAGGAATAACAAAACCGTATGCAGTGGCCAATCCACTTGGAAATAGTCTGTTTTGTAACTGGTTTCCCTTGAGCCCCTACAGCATAGGACACAAAAAGTTGTTCTGATTTCCTGAAGGACTTTGTTCTGTCCAAATAATAACGTAGCTGCCTATGGATGTCTAAAGAGTGTAGCAGCCTTTCCCCTTTGTTTTGAGGATTGGGATAAAAGGTAGGGAGGTGTATGGCTTGATTTAAGGCTACCCTGGATACCACTTTTGGCATAAATGATGGGTTGGTGAAGGGAAACCCTGTCCTGATGGAAAATGAGGAAGGGCTGCACCGCCATGAGGGCCTGTAGTTCAGAAACCCTATGAGCTGAAGTGATGGCCAGAAGGAAGGCTGTTTTCCAGGACAAATATTGCAAATCTGTTGAGGCAGCTGGTTCAAAAGGAGGCAATGTTAATTTTTCTAGTATGTAATTAAGGTCCCAGGCTGGTACTGGTTGCTTCCTTGGAGGTCTTATATTCTTAGCCCCTCTGAGGAACTGTCGTAAGAGTGGGTGAGAAAATAAAGGGGGATCCGTGTTGAATTCTGCAGAAATGGCTGAGGCATGTATTTTTATGGAAGAAAATGAAAGTCCACTGTAGAGCAGCTCAGCTAGATACTGTAATAACTGAGGCAAGTTCAGTTTTCTAGGGTCCTGGCCTCTTTTCTCATTCCAAGAGCAAAACCGCTTCCATTTTGCGGAGCAAGCTTTTCTAGTAGATGGCCTTCTGGCCTCCAAAATGACATCCTGCACCTCCTTGGAGAGTAGGGTCTGTTGTGGTGTTAAGGAATTTTCCATGCAGCGAGATTGAGTGTTTTCAGCTGACTGTGAAGAGTTTTGTAGCTGTGCTGAGTCAACAGAAGAGGCATTAGAGGCAGGGACCAGGGAGGAGTATGTGTTAGGCTCCTCAGGAGTGGATACCAGTGTTGCCTTGGCCAATCTGGAGCAATCAGTATCATCCTCGGTTTGTCTGTTCTTGCTTTCAAAAGCACCTTGGGCAGAAGAGGCAGAGGTGGGAATGCGTAAACTGTCCATGCTGTCCAACTGAATGAAAGGGCGTCCACTCTCCAGGCCTTTGGATGGAAGGTCCTTGAACAAAACTTTTCCAATTGATGGTTCCTGTGGGAGGCAAAAAGATCTATGTCTGGCCTCCCCCACGCTTGGATTATTTCTGTAAACACCTGAGGATGTAACTTCCATTCATGTGGATCTGTCATATTTCTGCTTAGATTGTCTGCCAGTGTGTTTTCCAATCCTGGCAAGTACTGTGCTTGAAGTTCGATTTGTCTTTCCAGAGCCAAGTTCCAAAGAGTCATGGCTAGTCTGCACAAGGGGTATGAATGTGTTCCTCCTTGTTTGTTTATGTACCACATTACTGTGGTGTTGTCTGTTCTTATCAGTAATTGTCCTGGATGCAGGAAGTCCTTGAAAGCTGTAATTGCATTTATTACTGCTAGCATTTCTTTTTGATTGATGTGAAGGTGCTTTTCCTTTTAGGACCATCTGCCCTGAATGCACCTGTCCTTCATGTGTGCCCCCCCAGGCGTAATCTGAGGCGTCTGTGGTTATGACTTGTTTTGCTTGAGGCTTGCAGAATGGAAGGCCTGTGTTTAGTTGACATGCTTGGGCCCACCATAGAAATTCCTTTTGCAAACATGGAATTATTGGTATAATTGTTTCCAAACTGTGACTGTGTTGAGACCATAGATTTTTTAGGTACCATTGCAGTTTCCTCATATGCAGCTTTGCACATGGGATTAGAAGAATGCAAGATGCCATGAATCCCAGAGCCTGCAGGATTTTCCTTGCAGTAAGCCTGGTACTTTTGCTAGTATTTTGAAGTACTGAGATAGTTGCCCCTGTTTTTCTGGCGTAAGATATGCCATCTGGGTGTTTGTGTCCAAGTTGGCACCCAGGAAGGTTATTTTCTGAGATGGTGTTAGCCTTGATTTCTCTTTGTTGATTGTATATCCCAGAGAAAGCAGTAACCGTGTCACATATGCCAGATGTTCCAGAAGTATGTGTTTGCTGTCCGCTTGGATCAGGCAGTCGTCCAGATAAGGGTAAATTTGTATCCCTTGAAGTCTGCAGTAGGCAATCACTGATGCCAGGCGCTTTGTGAATACTCTGGGCGCAGTAGATAAGCCAAAGGGCAATGCAGAGAATTGATAGTGGATTGAACCTGCAAGAAATCTGAGGTATCTTCTGCAGCTTTGTCTGATTGGGACATGCAGGTATGCCTCCTTGAGGTCCAATGTTACCAGCCAAAACTCCTTGCCCAGCATGGGAAGAAGTTGCTGTAATGTGAGCATCTTGAATTTTGGTGCAGTAGAAATGTGTTTAGGATGGATAAGTCCAAAATGGGTCTCCAGTCGGTTCCTTTCCTTGGTACCAGAAAAAGTCTTGAATAAAAACCTTGACCTTGTTGGTGCGTAGGTACCTTTTGAATAGCTCTCATGTTTATGAGCTTTGAAATTTGCAGTTGTGCCTCTGCCCTTTGATTTTGTGGCAGGTTTGGCATGCCTCTCATTTTTGGAAGAGTGTGAAACTGAAATTTGTAGCCTCTGTTTATAATGTCCAGTATCCATTGGTCTGTTGTGACAATATGCCAATTGCTTGCAAATAATGCTAGTTTCCCTCCCAAAGGTGCTGCCAGCTGAGACCTGCTTGGCATGGAAATGAGGGAGTCATTGGGTTTGCTTCCTGTATTGTTGTGCACGGTCTTCACCACCTCTTGGTGCTGGAGTTTGTCATTGTCTGCCTCTATATGATCCTTGTGATTGCCCTCTGCCCCTTGTGCGTCTATATCTACCTCTTTGGGGCTTGTCAGTAGCTGGAAAGGACCAGTTTTTTGAAGGCCAATTTCTGCTAAAACGTGGTGGTTGGACCTGTAAGAAAGCTTTGACAGTTTGCATAGATTTGGCTTTTTCTTCCATTTTCCGTAGTATCTCTTCAGCATTAGTACCAAATAGTACATCCTTTTGTAAAGGAGCATCTAGAAGTTTAGCTTTCACATGATCAGGCAAATTTTGTTCCCTAAGCCAGGCATGTCTGCGAATGACTGATCCTGTAGCAGCCGCTCTACTGGAAGCCTCTAGGGCATCATAACCACATTGTAAGGTGTGTTTACCCACTTGCTCCGCACTATGCATCATATCCTGTAACTCTTTTAAATCTGGTTGTTCAGGTTGAGACATTTTGTTCCTTAATTGTGATAACAGGTACTGTTGATATTTAATCATATGAAACTGACAGTTTAAGGCCCTCATGGCTAGGGTGGCCGAGGTATAGACCTTTTTACACCACCTTTATAAAGATCTGGATTCCCTTTCTGCAGGAAGTGGATTCTTGGCAGTGGAGGCCTTCAATCCCTTGGGGCCTTGTGAAATGGTTTCAGGGTCAGCATTACGGCTTTTGAAGAGAAATTGGTGAGAGCTGGTTTGACTGGTGCAGGAGGCAGAGAATCAGGGTTAAGACAAGCCTCCGAATAGACATCATCCAGTATGTCCAAAACAGGGGGTATAGCCAGAGGTCTGTGTTGAGGTAACCAAAGAAATTCCCTAAGTCTTTTCTTGGAATCTGAAAAGTCTTGGCCTTCCCAATGGAAGTGTTCCCTCAAGGTGTGCAAGGTTTCCCCAAAGGAGAAATCCTCAGGAGGGGATACCGAAGGAATGGACTGTTCTGCATCCGAATCCTCAAAAGGAGAGTAAGAGTGTTCCTCTGCATCAGAATGTTCTGATAAAATGGATCCCTGATCAGAAGAGGGAGAATCTTCCTCCACTCTGGGTCTCTTGTCAGGAGGGGGATGAGAACCTCTGATAAGAGTAATTAAATCCTCAGCCATTTTTAGCATCTGCTTTTTAGGCATGGGTCCTGAAGATGGGCCCTGTGCAACAGGTTTCGTGGGATGCCTGGCTGCTTTGGATTTAGTAAAGGCCTTAATTGAAAAAGAAGATGAGGGCCTAAATACACCATGGGTGGAGGTGGACCTGTCCACATTAGTAGGCTCTACATTAGCAGGAGCTTCGGTAGTAGTCTGGGAAAGGGCCGAGGACCCAGCGGTCTCGGGTACAGAAGACACCGCCAAAGGAGTGTCGTC
Source organism: Protopterus annectens (assembly GCF_019279795.1). Classification (NCBI taxonomy): domain Eukaryota; kingdom Metazoa; phylum Chordata; order Ceratodontiformes; family Protopteridae; genus Protopterus; species Protopterus annectens. The sequence continues at coordinate 1,112,442,864 of NC_056741.1, forward strand.
GGTAGTCAGGGTCTGCAAAGGCGTCTCGCTGAGAACCGGACCACGTGTAGCCTGTTTTGGCGTGATGTCGGCGGGGACCGCGGGCCTCACGTGTCGGTCCTTTTCCTTGCGTTTTTTGGACAAAACGGTAGTCGGAGTGTCCGACATTTTATAATCAAAAGCTTTACCAAAGTAGTGTTGGGCGAACTCCGCCCGACGCTTAATAGTGCGTTTATTGAAGGTAGCGCAAAAGCGACAGCCCAAGACGTCGTGGTCTGGGCCCAAACAAGGTATGCAGAGGGAATGGAAATCCTTATGTGGTATTTGCTTCCCACAAGAAATACAATTATTAACTTTTTCTTACATCGGTCTGAGGCAAGAAAAGTTTCCCCAACGGGGTACTTAGCTTTAATGAAGACTTCGGTTCCAATTTTTTCGTAATTCAGGAGCTGGCCGACCGGCACTTGCTAACTGCTTCTGCTTCGGGCACCGCGCGGCAAAAAAGACTGAAGAACATGGCGTCGGCTGTGTCTTATATACTCTGGCCTCACTGGCGTCAGAAGAGTAAGCGACGACAACCGACGCCGGACCAAGACTTTGGAATTCGGACGACCGAGGGACCGCCTGACGGCTGAAAACCCATCTGTGATTACTGCAGCTGTATGCACGATGAACATCGAAAATTTCAGGAGATGGCCGACCGGCACTTGCAAATTGCTTCTGCTTCGGGCACCACGTGGCAAGAAAGACTGATGTAATGGCGTTGGCTGCATGCTTTATACTCCTGACGACCTAACGTCATGGTAGAAGAGACAGCATCCGACGCAGGACCCAAGACTTTGATATTCAGGCCGGCTGAGGGCTACCTGCAGGCAGATAACCAAATGTAATGACTGCAACACTGAAACACGAAGAACATCAACCGACTCTGCCTGGGCCAAAAGGGGTTCACCATAATGACCTTTGTTAATTTTTTCTGAATCTTCAGAAGTACCTTGGTATCAGAGGAAAAGGTGAAAATGCATAAAGGAACATTTCTGTCCAAGGTAACAAGAATACTTCTGTCCTCCAAGCATGGTTGCAAGGATGTCTCAAACAGAATTTTCCCAACTGCCTGTTTTGAAAGGAGAACTATTTCAAGTGCTCCCCACACCTAGACAAAATCCTGGAACACTTGCATCCTGAGTTTCCAGTCATGAGGGTCCATCTGGGATCTGCTTAGTCTGTCTAATACTACATTTTGCTCTGACGGGATGTATGAGGTCTGAAGCATCAGAGAATGCTGCAAGGCAAGCTCCAAAGCCATCACTGCCAACCGGCAAAGAGGGCATGACCTTGTACCCCATTGTTTACTTAGGTACTATATGGCTGTGGTGCTGTCTGCAACCACTAAAAGAGGAGAAGCAGACCCCACAAGTGGTGAAGAACTTTTAAGGCCTAAATCACTAACACTTCTTCGACACTTATGTACTTTGTAGCATCCGAAGGACCTCATTCACTTAGCACTACAACTCTCCTGTATACTGCCTCCCCATGTAAACCCTGAGGAGTACATCTGACTGACTGAACTGGGGTCTGGAGAGAGAGAAGGGTAGGTTTGGATTTAGATGCATCCAATCCCTCCACCATTGCAAATCATGTTTCACAAAATCCAGCACTGGCAGCTGGAGCACTAAAGGATGCAGGTGTTGGGTCCAACAACTTTTAAGTATCACTTAATCTTTCTCATGTGGAGTTTGGCTAGTGGTATCATGAGGACACTGACGACATGAGGCCTAGAAGTTTGAGATGCTCCCTTAGGAGGTAGTTTCTTGGACAGAGAAATCCCAGAAAATGTTCTGAAAATTAAGGGCTCTGTCTTTTTGCGGAAAGTGCACTATACACCTCAGAAGACACTTCTTTGTAAGGGTGAGACAGGACTTTTTTGTAGGTTCAACTTCAGTTTGTAAACAACTGTAATATGATAAGCATGTTTCAGAATTAAAGTCACCATGAAAAAGTGGATCTGAAAGAAGGGGTAGGACCACCTGCAGGGTGAACATATTGAATGTGGGTAATTTCAGAAAGGTATTTTGGTAAGGCAAATCTAATACTGGTCTCCATGATAGCTCATTTTATCCTTTTTTGGGCTAACAAAAAGTTTCAAGAGTAATATCCTATTCATTTTTGTGATACAGAAAAATGGTCCTATAGCCCCTGTTTACAAATTAAGGAGTACTGGAGAGAACAGATGTGTCCCCTTCTGGTGGTGATTCCCTGAATGGAGAAGGATTTTTTGTCCACAGCCAAGAGTATCCTTTTCTGAATTTTTTTCAGTATCCATTTGTCTGAGACTATGTGGCCAGACTGCTGGGTTGGGCAAAAGCCTGGGGGGAATGGGAAAGGTGAGGAAGGACAGGAGTAGGGATGGGATGCACAGAGTCATTCTTTAGGAGGGGAATTACCTTTCTCGTGAAAGGAATCACTTTTATTTGGTTCATAAGCAACACCTTCCTGCCATTTCTTCATGGTACTGAGTCTTGTTCAGCCCTTTGAAGTTTGGCACCTCGTTAGGGGAAACTTGGGACTAAAAAACATTAAAGACACCCCATGCATAAGTTTACCTCTATCATCCCACTGTGGGAGAATATGAGTAGCAGGAGGACCAAACACAAATTCAGGACTTAAAGGACCATTCAAAATCTCAATTTTAAATCCTCAGAAAAATTCTGGTTATGTAATCAAGCATAACTTCTCAATACAACAGTCAGAAGAGGGTGCATTTCTAGAAATTGAGTCTGCACATTCCAAGATACTCCTCAAAACAGGTTTTGAAACCAGTTACATGAGAAACAAACTAATTCATACAACACTATTAGTCAAACAGCCAAGGATGCAATCATCTAAACTAAGTACACTTTAAAATAAATTTCCATATAAAACCCAATAATTTAAAATTGTAAATAATAATTTACTAGACTGAGCCAACTTTTTTCCTGTGTGATTCTAATCACCTGACAATTATATCTGGGGGGGGGGTTAGAAGAAGCCAAGGCTCCCTTATTACAGTTTACAGTTGGAGACACCACAGCTGACAGAAACAAAGAGCTGCAATATCAGATTACCTGTTATGCACTTCTTCATAGCCTTCTTATGAAATGGTTCATTAGCCAAAGGCATTTTACATGCAGTTTTACAGACATCTTCTAAAGACGGTAATGGAGAAGGAACAGTCAATACATTTGGAATCTGATCCTCAGTAAGATCATAAGCACTGCTACAGACTGCTTCCAGTGAAATACAGCTCTAAACCAAGCTAGCATCTGTGGAAATGTGAACACCAACCTAGGGATCTAAACGGTCAGTGACTTAAGCAAAACATGCTGGAGAGACAGATGTGCGTCTCAGAGACCTGTCCCTTCTTTGGAACAGGCTTCCTATTCACATTAAGCAGAGTCCTTCACCAGTCCTCTGCAAATGCAATTTGGACCAATGGATGGGGGATATCCCTTATGGAGAGGAGGAATCTGTAAGACGCTCAATGCACAGGCACAAAACCAGGCCATCCTCAATCCCTTAGGGGCCATATATTGAGAAAATCAGGTCACATTATCTAGATTGTTAAGGGCTATTAAGCCATTAGCCTAGAAATCTCCTATGGACCTATGCTTGGGTTTTTGAATCTGTTCACTTTCCAAAGAAATGCACTGGATGGACTCTGTTCACTATTGTATGCATCAGAGTCCTCATAAAAATCTGCAGCCATAGACTGATCTCAAGAGAAGGTAGCCCCATAATTATTTTACCCAAGGTAAGCTGACATACAAAGACAAAACTACTACTCTTTTCCCCTAACAAATAAAAAGCTCTCCTCTGCTTTTCCATCACCTCTAAAAACGGCACTAACATCTCCCCTTCTGACCACATCAAACTTCTTGGTATTGAAATTGACAACAATCTTCACTTTGACATCCACATCTCACAAATCATCAAACTGGTTCACAAAAAAATGTGCGCACTACATAGGCACAAAAACTTTCTCTCACACCAAGCAAGAGTCACCCTTGCCCAGAGTCACTTTCTGTCCACACTACTGCACGTAGCACCTGTTTTCACCCATTTTAGAAAAACCGACCTAAACAAGCTAGTATCCTGTTACAATAAGATAGCCAAGTTTGATACAAACTCCTGTTACAGAACATATCACTGTGTTGCACTAAAATAACTAAAATGGCTAGAGTTACCACAACTACTTAACTACAACCAGCTAGTTACTGCATATAACATCCTTAAGTACCATGAAAAAAAAAAAAATTTATGTCCAATCTTCTTACCTATTACACTGCAAATCGGCATCTCCAATCCAGTGACAAATCTCTTCTCTGCATCTCCAGGGCAAACAATACTGCAGGCAAAGCACTCTTTTCCCTCACCATTGTTAAAAACTGGAATTCCCTCCCCAATTCTCTGAAAACTGCCTCTACCACCCTACAATTCAAAAACTCCTTCAAATCCCATCTACTAAATGCCTGGTTATGTCCTTATATCACTTAAGATTTACTCTCCCCCATCTCCCCCCTTCTTTTTCCAACTTCCAAGCTACTCACTTAAACCCTCTACAGTATTAAACCCAGCCAATAACTCTGGCTATTAGTTGCTACTTCTCATAGCGGGTGATTGCTCCCCTTTTTATCACAATTATACACCTGCACATTAAATGGAATTCCTGACTTTCTCTCCTGGAAAATTTATTTTTCCAATTTATTTTATATATTTTCAGTGTTTGTTTGGCAAAATGTCTAACTCCATGTTGTATTATTTAAATGACCTTTGTATAACACTGTATGAATTTGCTTCTCTTGCTTTTTGTAACAATGTTTCGGAGCTTTTCTCCCTGGGCCTCCGCTGTAAATAGACCTGATCCAGTTGGAATTTCCCAGTTAACAAATGTAAAATAAAATAAAAAAAAATAAACACTCTTAGCTAATGAAATCACACAAGTCCTATACATGATAATAACCAGAATGTCTGAAGTATGGTGAAATTTGTTAATTTTTACTGTGAACTACACTAGTGGACAAAATATCAGGGGTGAGAGTATTATGTCTAGCTAGGAGCCTCTTACTCCAGATCGCTCCTGCATCGAAAGGATTTGGATTTCCTACATCTGAATCATGCACTGGAACAGCCCTAGAGGATGTTGCTGACCCCCATATCAGATGGCTGCAGGCTCAGGCCAGTGGCTGACAGGGGTAGGGTATGGTAAGTAGCTAGTGGAATGGCTTACGGTAACCACCAGATTAACAAACCATAGGCTGAAGCAGATGTATTTAATTGGAGGGGGGGAGGGGGGGGCGCAACCATTTCAAGATCCATCAAGTCAGGTGAAAAAACACCAGCTACAATACACTGACTATTAAAGGCTGACTACGGGCACTGATAAAGTACAGTTGTGTACACTTACCATAAATGTAGATGCTCGAGTGTAGTCACTGTTGCAGTCATATTCACTGTTGCAGTCATCAAATTTCGGTTATCTACTTGCAGTAGCCCTCAGTCGGCCTGATTATAAAAGTCTTGGGTCCTGCGTCGGTTGCTGTCTCATCTTCCATGACGTCAGGTAGTCAGGGGTATAAAACATGCAGCCTATGCCATTACATCAGTTTTTCTTGCCCCAAATGTCAGGTGCCCCCCTAATGGGAAGCAATTTTATATATGTATATATATATATATATATATATATATATATATATATATATATATATACATACATATATACACACACACAAGGTTATACCTCAAACAAAAAAGCAAATAACCAAAAAGCTTTTTAAGCATAGTAAAGCAGAGTAGAGGTATAGCCAAAAGAAGTCAGGGGGCTGGAGGGAGGGTAAATAGGACTGCAACAGTGAATACACTCGAACATCTACATTTATGGTAAGTGTACACAACTGTACTATGTTCTTCGTGTTTCACTGTTACAGTCATCACATTTGGGTAGATTCCCATAGCTAAGAATGGCAGGAGGAATTTAGACAGCATTAGGATCAGCTATAAGGCCCTGCAAGACTGCAGTGGCAAAGCTAGCTTTGGATTTAGAGAAAAATGGCAAATGGTAATGCTTGGCGAAAGTATGTACAGAACTCCAGGTAGCAGCTTCTAGGATGTCCCTGGTAGGGACACCTCTGAGAAAGGCTGTAGAGGTAGATGTAGCTCTGGTTGAATGGGGTCTAATCCCCTGTGGGATAGATTTTCCATGGTGCATAGAGCAGACATTAATGTAATGGCCTATCCATTTAGAAATAGTTTGCTTTGAAATAGCCTTCCCCACTGCCCCTGCAGCAAATGACACCAGCAGTTGTTCAGATTTCCTTTGAGGTTTAGTCCTATCCAAGTAAAATCTAAGTTGTCTGTGCACATCTAAGGAATGCAGTATCTGTTCCCCTTTGTTACGTGGATTAGAAAAGAAGGTTGGCAAATGAATGGACTGATTAAGAGCCACAATGGATACCAGCTTGGGCATGAAGGAGGGATTGGTCCTGAGGGACACTCTGCCCGCATGAAAGATGATGAAAGGCTCCACTGCCATAAGGGCCTGTAATTCAGATACCCTTTTTGCTGAAGTGATTGCTAAAAGGAAAGCTGTTTTCCAAGAAAGGAATTTTAAATCTGCACTTGCAGCTGGCTCAAAAGGAGGAAGAGTGAGTTTTTCCAATACAAAGTTGAGGTCCCAGGCTGGAGTTGGGGCTCTCCTGGGTGGTCTTTTGGCCACTCTGAGGAACTGCTTGAGCAGTGGATGAGAGAAGAGGGGTGGGGGTTCTGTGTTATAATGAGCTGAAATGGCTGAGGCGCAAATTTTGATGGAAGAAAAAGAAAGGCCCTTGTGAGGCATCTCAGTTAAGTACTGAAGAATCTGAGGTAAATTGGGCGCCGCTGTGTCAATCCCTTGAGTTTGGTTCCAGGCACAGAATCTTTTCCATTCTTCAGCATACGATTTTCTAGTACTAGGTCTCCTTGCCTCCAAAATGACATCCAAAGTACAGTTTTGTACCTACCATAAATGTAGATGTTCGAAGATCCACATTGCTGCAGTCCTTACACTTGGGTAGTCCGCTGTCCTCGGTCGGCCCGAATATCAAAGTATTAGGCTGACGTCGGTCAAGGCGCTTAAGACTGACATCAGGACGTCAGGGTACAAATGCGCATGACCGACGTCATATCCTCAGTCTTTTCTTGCCCCAGATGTCAGAAGACCCTAAAAAGAAAGGTCAAAACCAAAAGACAGCAAAAAACAACCAACCACCCTTGCACTAATCATATGTACAATATCTACAATATTCACAACCCAAACCACACAACCACCTCTAACTACAGAGGGGAAGGAGGGAGGGTAAATTGGACTGCAGCAATGTGGATCTTCGAACATCTACATTTATGGTAGGTACAAAACTGTACTATGTTCTTCATCTCACATTGCTGCAGTCCTTACACTTGGGTAGAATCCCAAAGCAGAGGTAAGGGAGGATGGCAAAACTATAAAGCAGTAGGAGCTGCCAAAATGCCCTGTAAAATTGCAGTGGCAAACCCAGCCCTAGATTTAGAGTAAAGTGGAAGGTGGTAATGCTTAGAGAAAGTATGCACTGAACTCAAGTAGCTGCCTCCAAAATATCTTTAGTTGCCACCCCCCTTAAAAAAGCTGTAGAAGTGGCAGTAGCCCTAGTGGAATGAGGCCTAATCCCAGGTGGAATCTCCTTACCATGATGGGAATAACAGAAAGCAATACAAAACCCAATCCACTTAGAAATAGTTTGTTTTGACACAGTCTTGCCCTGAGAACCCAAAGCAAATGAAACAAATAACTGCTGAGACTGCCTGAACCCTTTAGTCCTGCTCAAATAATATCGCAACTGCCTGTGTATATCCAAAGTGTGCAAAATCTTTTCCCCTTTATTTTGGGGGTTTGCATAAAAAGTATGCAAATGAATAGTTTGGTTTAAAGCCACACTAGAAACCACTTTAGGCATAAAGGAAGGATTAGTACGTAAAGATACGCTATCCTTATGGAAAATTAAGAAAGGCTCAACCGCCATACGGGCCTGTAATTCAGAAACCCTTCTCGCAGAGGTAATGGCCAACAAAAAAGCAGTCTTCCATGATAAATATTTCAACTCAGCAGTAGCTGCAGGCTCAAAAGGTTGTAGAGTGAGTTTCTCCAACACAAAATTGAGATCCCAAGCAGGAGTAGGAGCTCACGTGGGGTCTTATATTCTTTGCCCCTCTAAGGAATTGCTTAAACAAAGGATGAGAAAACAATGGTGGGTCACAGTCATAGTGAGCAGAAATTGCTGCAGCATGAACCTTAATAGAAGAGAAGGACAAACCTTTGTCCAGTAACTCAGCAAGATATTGAAGAGCCACACTTAAATTAGGCTTAGAAACATCAAATTCCTTTGCTGCACTCCAAAATAAAAATCTCTTCCATTTATCTGCGTACACTTTCCTTGTACTAGGCCTTCTGGCCTCCAAAATAACATTCAAAACTTGCTGTGGAAGCTGAGACCCTCCAGGGTTTAAAACAGAATATGCCAGGCTGTTAGGTGAAGAGAGTGAAGTTTGACATTGAGTAAATGACTGTTCTCCTGAGACAGCAGGTGTGGAATCGAAGGCAAAGGCCAAGGAGGCTCCCGTACCAGACTTCTCAGTAATGGGTACCAGTGCTGTCGAGGCCAATCTGGAGCTATTAAAATCATCTTTGGCTTGTCCTGTCTGACCTTTAGGAGTACCTTTGGGAGGAGAGGCAGAGGTGGAAAGGCATACACATGAAGATTGCTCCAATTGAAAGAAAGAGCATCCACTTTCCAAGCTGTGGGATGAAACCTTTTTGTGCAAAACTTTGGCAGCTGGTAGTTTAGTGGAGAAGCGAACAGATCTATGTCTGGAGTTCCCCATAACACTGTCAATTTCTGAAATACATGAGGATCCAATTTCCACTCGTGGGGATCCATAATTCGTCTGCTCAACACATCTGCTAAGGAGTTCTGTGCTAACGGCAGAAACCTTGCCTGAAGATTTAGCTGTAAACAGAGAGCAGTCTCCCACAAAATCATTGCTTGTCTGCATAGAGGATAAGAATGTGTTCTCCCTTGCTTGTTGATGTACCACATGACAGTTGTGTTGTCTGTTAGAACCAACACCTGTCCTGGAAGAAGTAAATCCTTGAAAGCTATTAATGCAAACTGGACTGCTAACATCTCCTTCAAGTTGATATGTAGATGTTGAAGTCTGGCAGGCCACGTGTCTTGTACCCACTTTCCATTTAGATGAGATCCCCAAGCTTTGTCTGAGGCATTTGTCGTTAGAATCTGACTCGCCTCTGGCCGGGTCACAGAGAGTCCCTTGTTTAGGTGACATTCCTGAGCCCACCACAAAAATTCCTTTTGAATGCAAGGTATTATCTGAATGACAGTGTCCATATCTTGGCAGTGCTGTGTCCATACATTTTGAGATACCATTGTAGCTTCCTCATATGCAGTTTGGCATTGGGAAGCACCAGAATACAAGATGCCATGAACCCCAAGGCTTGAAGGACTGTCCTTGCAGTCAGCCTGGACTGATGAGACAATTGATGGAAGTAAAGAGAAAGATTCTTTTGTTTGTCCGGGGTCAAAAAGGCCATCTGGGATGCTGTATTCAGTCTCACACCCAGAAAGCACATGTCCTGAGAGGGTACTAGACTGGACTTTATTTCGTTCACAGAATACCCCAGGCATCTTAGCACTGCTATCACATATTGTAAATGAAGAAGTTCGTCCCTTCCTTGGGCCAGAATCAGGCAATCGTCCAAATAAGGATAGATCTGTATCCCTCTTAGCTTGAAGAAAGCTATCACAGGAGCCAGAACCTTCGTGAACACTCTGGGCGCAGTAGATAAGCCAAAGGGCAATGCAGAGAACTGATAATGAGAAGTCCCAGCCCGAAAACGCAGATACTTCCTGCAACTTAGCCTGATAGGAACATGAAGGTAAGCCTCCTTGAGATCCAGAGTCACCATCCAGTGATCTTTGCCCAGCAGAGGTAAAAGCTGTTGTAACGTCAACATTTTGAACTTGGGAATGTCCAGATAAGTGTTGAGGATAGATAAATCCAAAATTGGTCTCCACGTGTTCCCCTTCTTTGGTACTAGGAACAGGCGAGAATAAAATCCTAGGCCCACTTCTGGCAGAGGAACCGGTTGTATTGCCCCTATCTGAAGCAGCAGAGAAATTTGTTTGTGAGCCTCTAGTCTTTGCTGAGGAGGAACGTCCGGCATGCCTGTGAAAGGAGGCAAGGTATGGAAATAAAACTTGTAACCTTGGTGTATGATATCCAATACCCATCTGTCTTGGGTAATCAAACTCCAATTTTCCTTGAAGAGTGCCAACCTTCCTCCCAAAGGTGCTGCCAGGCAAGAAGGATCTGGCAGCTGAAAAGGTAGGTCATTGGGCCTGTTTACGAAAGGACTGGCCCCTGCCCTCACCCGAAGATTGTGCAGGTGAACTCCCTGTTCTAGGTCTGAAGGAGCTGTGAGCTCTGCCCCTACCACGTCTAGGTCTACCCCTAGACTGTGAATCATAAGAAGGGTACGTCCACCCCTTAGCAGGCCAATTTCTACTAAACTTCGGAGGCTGGACTTGCAAAAAATCTTTCACAGCCTGCATAGATTTAGCCTTGTCCTCCATCTTCTTCAAGACTGACTCCACAGGTGAACCAAACAACACATCAGATTGTAAAGGAGCATCCAAAATCCTTGTCTTAACATGGTCAGATAAATTCTGATCCCTCAGCCAGGCGTGCCTGTGAAGAACTGACCCAGTGGCAGCCACCCTAGACGAGGCCTGTACAGCATCAAAATCACATTGTAAAGAATGCTTACCCACCTGTTCAGAGACATGCACCAAATCTTGTAATTCTTTACACTCAATGCCTTCCGCCAGAGCATCTACCTTAGACTTCAATTGAGAAAGAAGATAGTTCTGATATTTCAACATGTGAAACTGGCAATTCAAAGCCCTCATAGCTAAGGTGGAAGAAGTATAGACTTTCTTTCCCCATCTATCCAAATATCTGGCCTCTTTATCTGGAGGAACCGGATTTTTTACAACAGAGGCCTTGACACCCTTAGGTCCCTGACTAACAGTTTCTGGGTCTGCCCTAGGACTCTTATAAAGATATTTATGAGCCTCAGGCACCCTGTAATACCTATCCGGTTTAACAGGAGCAGGAGGCAAAGAATCAGGATTAAGTGAAGCCTCTGCAAACACATCTTCTACCACATCCAGAACAGGTGGTATAGCCAAAGGCCTATGCTGGGGTAAAAGCAAAAATTCCCTAAGCCTTTTCCTGGAATCAGAGAAGTCCTGACCTTCCCACTTAAAATGTTCCCTCATGGAATGAAGAGTCTCTGAAAAAGAAAAATCCTCTGGAGGAGAAGCAGAAGGAGTAGAATCATCTACATCAGAATCAGAATAAGGAGAATACTCCTGCAAGTCTTCAGCCGAAGACTCTGAAACATCCAAGCCTGCTCAAAACTCCCCAACTCTGGCTCCACCCTAGGCCTCTTATCAGGAGGGGGCAAAGAACCTCTAATCAAAGTAATTAAATCCTCTGCCATTTTAAGCATGTGCTTCTTAGGCACAGACCCTGATGAACTAGGGTGACACCAACAGAAGCTAAACTTGGCCTGCCTCTGGGAGAAGCCTTGGAAACAGAAGGAGAGGGCCTAACCACCCTAGGAAGAGAGGGGAGTACAGAAACCTGAGAAGCCCCTTCAGCCTGACCTGCCTCCTGAGAGGCCACATCCTGCAATATTAAAGTCTCCCCCTGGGACTCCAGAGAAGCCTCGGAACCACCGATTCCACTGGCGCCTCTAAAGAACCGGCGTCCGTGCAGACGACTCTTCCTGCCTGGGTTTAGCTGCTTTGTCTTTGCGCTTCGAAGAAGCGGGCGTCGGAGCATCCGACGGCATATTATAGTTGCACCGCTTCCCGAAGACCAACCTGGCACAATCTAACCTTCGCTTAATAGTGCGCTTATTGAACCTAGCACAAAACGACACCCAACAACGTCGTGCTCAGGCCCCAAACAAGGAATACACAAAGTATGATAGTCCCTATGAGGTATCTGTTTCCCACAAGAAATACAGTTATTTACTTTTTCTGACATCCGGTAAACCACTGAGGCAAGAAAAAACTAAAATATTCCCCACCGGGGTACTTAGCCAACTTTGACTCGGTCTGAAACTCCGAATTCGAAAAATTTCAGAACGCCGAACGGCACTTGCAACGCTGCTTCTGCATCGGACCATGCGGCAAAAAAGACTGGGGATATGACGTCGGTCATGCGCATTTGTACCCTGACGTCCTGATGTCAGTCTTAAGCGCCTTGACCGACGTCAGCCTAATACTTTGATATTCGGGCCGACCGAGGACAGCGGACTACCCAAGTGTAAGGACTGCAGCAATGTGAGATGAAGAACATCACTTGTTTACTGAGGGATGGTAGCAGAGAGATTAGGTAGTTAGCCAGGCTGCCAGGTTCAGGGTTTGAAGCTGAGGTTGCAGAATCTGGTTCTCCTGTTGGGACAACAGGGTAGGGGGTCTGAGGCAGGTGCCATGGATCCAGCAGTGACACACTGCGCAAGAGGGGGTACCAGTGCTGGTATGGCCAGTCTGGTGCAATCAATAACGTCCTTGGTTTGTCCTGTTTGCTCTTTAGTAGTACTTTGGGGAGGAGAGGCAGAAGAGGAAAGGCAGAAACTGAAGTACAGAGCATCCACTTTCCAAGCTTGTTTGTGGGGAGTCCTTGTGCAGAATTTGTCCAATTGGTAGTTCTGGGGGGAGGCAAACAGGTAAATATCTGGGCTCCCCCATTTGTTTGTCAACATGTTGAAAGTCTTTGGTTCCATTTTCCACTAGTGTGGGTCCATGAGATTTCTGTTTAGTTCGTCTGCCAGTGTATTTAATTTTCCTGGCAGGAATTGAGCATGTAGATGCACTTGGTAGCTCAAGGCTGTATTCCACAGAGCCATGGCTAATCTACAGAGGGAGTAAGAATGGGTGCCCCCCTGCTTGTTTATGTACCACATAACAGTGGTGTTGTCCATCTTTACCATTAATTGTCCTGGAAGAATGTGGTCCTTGAAGGCTGTCAGAGCATTCTGTACAGTTAACATTTCTTTTTGATTGATATGCAGATGCATTTGACTTGGGTTCCATTTGCCCTGAATGCACTTCCCTGCCAGGTGAGCCCCCCATGCATAATCTGATGCATCTGTTGTTAGGGTTTGGCCGGCAGGGGGTAGAGTGAATGGTAGTCCCTTGTTTTGGTGGCAGGCCTCTGCCCACCAAAGGAACTCTAACCGTAGGCAAGGTATGAGAGGAATCATTGCTTCTAGGTCCTGAGAATGTTGATACCATTGTAGTTTCCTCATATGCAGTCTTGCATATGGAATTAGTAGAATGCAGGAGGCCATGAACCCCAAGGCTTGCAGTATTTGCCTTGCAGATAGCAGGGTTTTGTGGCCATTAGTTTGAAGTAAGCTGTTAAAGGAATTTGTTTCTCTGGCGTGAGGAAAGCCATCTGGGAAGTTGTGTTAAAGGTTGCTCCCAGGAATATGATTTGTTGACAGGGTACCAGATGTGATTTATTTTTGTTTATGGTGTACCCCAGACAAGTTTAGCACCTTTTGTACAAATGTCAGAGGATTCAAAAGTATGTCCTGGCTTTCTGCCTGAATTAGACAATTGTCCAGGTATTGGTATATTTGAATATTTCTTTGCCTGTAAAATGCAATGACTGGAGCTAGGCACTTTGTGAATACTCTGGGCGCAGTAGATAAGCCAAAGGGCAGTGCAGAGAACTGATAGTGCATGTAGCCTGCTTTGAAGCGTAGGAATCTTCTGCAAGATTCCCTGATTGGGATATGCAGGTAGGCTTCCTTTAAATAGAGTGTTGCCAATCAGGCATCTTTGCCTAGCATAGGAAGCAACTGGTAAAGTGTTAGCATCTTGAATTTTAGAATCACCAAAAAGGTGTTTAAGGCAGATAGGCCCGAGATAGGATGCCATGAGTTGTCTTTTCTGGGTACCACGAAAAGTCTCGAGTAAAAACCTTGTCCCTTTTCCTCTTCTGGTACAGTTTGAATAAGAAGTTATGTACCTACCATAACGTTCCATGTTAGTTGTCTTCTCGCCTTCTTTCTTGCTGGATGGGTTCGGAGCCGATCCTCGGCTCCGACTCGGCCAATACTAAAGCTCGAGAGCTAATTTCACCGGCTCGAGGCTCCCCTATATCCCACAATGCTAGGCGGTAACTACTCAGATCTCGTTTGATAGCTATACCAAGCAATACTATTCTCCAAATAATGGAGTAACAAATTTCAGAAGAAGAAACACAAAAGAATTCCGGTCGGTCTGTCCAGGCTTGGGGGAAGGAGGAGGGGCATAAGAAAGAAGGCAGAAGAAGACAACTAACATGGAGCGTTATGGTAGGTACATAACTTCTTAATGTTAAGTTGTCAATCTTGCCTTCATTCTTGCTGGATGGGACCGCGTCCCTAGCACCTTATCCCGGGTGGCCTATTGGAACAGACTCTTGAGAACAGTGGAACCAAAATTGGCACGGCTTCTGGAAACCATGTCCAATTTGTAATGTGAAATGAATGTATGAGGAGAAGCCCAGGTGGCTGCTGCACAAATTGAATCTATTGGCAACCTGTCCTGAAAGGCTATGGATGTAGCTAATGCCCTAGTTGAATGAGCTCTAGGTCTTGAGGGTAATTTTTGATGTCTGATCTCATAGATGAAAGTAATTGTAGACGTGAGCCATCTAGAAAGAGATACTTTAGTGACTGGAAGGCCCAATCTACCTTCTGCATATGACAGAAACAATTGATCAGATTTCTTGAGTTGTTTAGTCCTGTCTAAGTAATATCTCAGTTGGCGATGAACATCCAAAAAATGCAGCTTTTGCTCTGACCTATTTGAATAGTTAGGGAAAAAAACGGGGAGATCAATAATTTGGTTTAGGTTAATTTGAGAAGAAATTTTTGGTAAAAAGGATGGATTAGTCCGGAGGGATACCCTGTCTTTGTGAAAAACTAAGTAAGGAAAACGACTGCATAGAGCATGGAGTTCTGATACTGTTTTCGCTGAAGTTATAGCTACCAGAAAAAGTGTCTTCCAAGAAAGCAATTTCAGAGAACATGATGCCGCTAGTTCGAAGGGGGGAAGAATTAAAGATGCCAGAACCAAGTTCAAATCCCATTGAGGCGGAGGGTCTTTGATTGGAGGTTTGAGAAGAAATACACCTCTTAAGAAAGCTTTACAGAGTTTGTGAGCCATGATGCTGGATTCTGAGACACCAACATGAAAATTTGATATGGCAGCCAATTGAACTCTAATGGTTGATGCAGAAGATCCTAAATGAAAAAGTTTTGCTAGAAAGTCTAAAATAGACTGGATAGGTGCAGTAAAGGGATCTATGTTTTTCGATGATGCCCAAAGGGAAAAACGTTTCCATTTACTAGTATAAATCTTCTGGGTAGAAGATTTATGAGAGGCTATCAAGATATCTCGGACCGAGCGAGATATTGAGGGAAGCCTGGCTAAGGTAGGAATTGGAGAAACCACAATGTGAGGTTTAGAGAAGACAGAGATTGGTGCAGCTGACCCGACTGATGGGTAATCAGATCTGGTACTGGGTCCAGATGCCAAGGCTGCTCCAAAAGGTAACGATGAAGAAAGGGGAACCATATCTGTTGAGACCAGTAAGGGGCAATGAGGATTCATAGTCACTCTCAAGGCGATGGCTTTCTGAATTAGTTGAGGTATCAGTGGAAAGGGGGGAAAGGCATACAGAAGTCCCCGGGGCCAATCGTGGACTAGAGCGTCTCTGGTGGGATGGGCCTGGTAACGGGAAGAGCGTGAAGAAGTCTTGACACTTGCTGTTTTGGGGAGTAGCAAAAAGATCGCAGCAAGGTTGGCCCCATCTTAGAAATACCTCTTCTAGAATTGATTTCTTTAGAGACCACTCGTGTGGCATGAGAATTGCTCTGCTCAACTTGTCTGCAATGACGTTGGATTTCCCGGGAATATGCTAAGCTATCAGAAAACGCTGAGAAGAGATCGCCCATTGCCAAAGTCTGAGTGCTTCTCGACATAAAGGGTATGATCTGGTTCCGCCTTGTTTGTTGATGTACCACACCACGGACATGTTGTCCGTTTGAATTGCTATAGTCCCTTTGGGAAGAGAGTCGTGAAAGGCTTGCAACGCTAAAAGCACTCCTCTCATCTCTAAGACATTTATGTGCAAGTGGCACTCGAAGGGTTGCCATGTGCCCTGGACTGTCCTGCCCTGATAATGCCCCCCCACCCGATCAGGGAGGCATCTGTTGTCAACGTGGCAACTGGGGGGGGGGGGTGAAGGGTCTTCCTTGGAGAAGTTGAGGTGACGTGACCCACCAAGACAGTTGATTCTTGCATACTTGAGTTATCAGTATGGTATGGGACATTGGGAGTCGTTGAAAGGACCACTGGGTAAAGAGCATCCATTGGAGGATCCTCATGTAAAGGCGAGCTAAGGGGAGAAGGGGAATAGCTGCTGCCATGAGTCCTAGTACCTTCAATACCAGTCTGGCTTTGACTTTGACAAATTGCAATAGAAGGGATACTTGGTTCCGGATGTCTAAAACCCTCTGCTCTGTGAGTCTGGCTGAAAGGGACTGTGTATCCAATGTGGCGCCTATAAAAGTAATAGACAAGGCAGATTTTTCGAAATTTATTGAAATGCCTAGAGCTTGACAGGTTTGAATGGTGAAATCCCTGGATAGGAGAAGCTGATGTCTGGTGGTGGCAGTAAGGAGCCAATCGTCCAGATATGGAAACACCTGGAATCCCTGGCGCCTCAAGTGAGCCGTGACCACTGCCATGCATTTGGTGAACACCCGGGGGGCTGTAGTGAGACCAAAGGGCAGGGCCCTGAATTGGTAGTGACTGGCTCCCAGCCTGAAGCGGAGATATCTCCTGGAGCGTCGGTTCATTTTGATGTGGTAGTACGCATCCTGAAGATCTATCGAGCACATCCAATTGTCCTGACCCAAGAAGGGTAGAATGGACTGTAGCGTGACCATCCGGAATTTTGTTTTCTTGACAAACGTTTAAGTGGCTGAGATCCACTATGGGTCTCCACTCTCCAGTCCCCTGTTTTTTTTCGGTACCAAAAAGAATTTGGAGTAGATTCCGGATCCTTGCTGGTCTGCTGGGACTGATTGGATGACTCTTTTTGATAGCAGCTTTGAAACTTCTAATGCTGCTTTTTCCCTTAGACCGGGTGGAACATCTGGAAGGGATCTTTTTGGTTGGGTTGGAATATGAATGAAGGGAATTTTGTAACCCTCGGATATGATCGACTGTACCCATTTGTCTTGAGTTAGGAAAAGCCAGGCTTTTGGGTACAGTGATAATCTTCCCCCGACTGCCTCCAAAGGCGGACAGCCGGGCAGCCCCTCAGGGGTGCTGAAAGGGTTTGACAGAGAACATCTCTCTGCTACCCTGGTTTTGCGGACCTCCTCTGCCTCTGGGGCGGCGTCTATTATTATTCCCCCCTCTGCCTCTAGAGGGGAATCGGCCTGTCGTCAGATGAGACTCCCTGGGATTGTTTTCGGAACCACATCTTTCCTCCCCTTTGACCTTTGGGATAGGGTCTAGAAGGGGTAGAAAAACGGACTCCTACGGCAGAGAGAGTCTTACCTTCCACCTCGCACCTGGTCAATGTATCGTTCACCTGTGGACCAAACAATGATGATCCATCAAAGTGGGAATTGGTGAAGGACGCCTTGAAAGGGTCCGCAAAGTTGCATAGCCGCATCCAGGCGTGCCTTCGTAAGGCAACCCCTGTGCCTGCGGCTCTACTCGCTCCATCTGCTGCGTACGAGACCAGCCGCATGGAGGAGTTAACAATTGAATTTAGGGTTGCCAACTGGGAGTTCATTGTGTCTTTGAACCCCTCAGCTGTAGGATCCTTCATCAGTTCACCCATATCCTTGAGTAAATCTCTTTGGAGACGGGTGAAGTGGCATAAGTAGTTCAGCGACCGCATTGAAAAGGTCGCTGACGAGAACATACTCTTGCCGTACCTGTCCATGGTCCTAGATTCTTTATTAGGAGGATGGACAGGAACGAAGGATCAGCTAATTCCTTCTTTGTGGCCGCAGCCACCACCATGGCATCAACAGGGACACCTTTGGATAAAAACTGTTTGTCTTTGGGGGCAGTGATAAATTTGGATGGTCTCCTCGGGGTGGGTTCCACTGAGTCAGGAGCCGTCCAAGCCTTCCTTGCCACCACTTCCATAAGGGGGTCAAAGGGAGGGGACACCCAGGAGGTAGAAGGGCGAGAACCAAACGCCTCAAGATACACTGACTCATCCTCCGAAGGGTTAAGGGCTGGCCAATTCCCCCTCTGTTTGAAGATTTCAAGGATGTCCGCAAAGGAGACATCCTCAGAGGGGGAACGAGGGACCCAGTTCCTCTAAGTCAGTGTCAGAGGTGATAGACTCAGGGGAGTCAATGTGCTTCCTTCCTCTTGCACTGCCTCTTCCTAGGGGGATCTCCTGCAGGGTCAGGAGAGACCGCGGAAGAGGAGGAAATTCCCAATGGGGAATCTTGAGGAGTTGGTTCTCTGCGGTGTGAGACAAGGGGGTGAGTAGAAATCACCGCAGGCACTGTAGATGGAGGGACTGAGGGAGCTGACTGTGGGGCAGAACCTGGTTCTAGCACGCTCCGCATGACCTCGAAGGCATCTCTGTCAGGCAAGGCCCGAGGCCCTCGCTCCGAAGAGACAAGGACACCTCCCGGCACCGACAGAGATGGCTCCGAAGCCGATGTCGGAGCCGAACTCACCAGCGCTGAAAGCCCCGAGAGGGAGAGCGGGGTCGGACAAGGGTCCGATGCCACTCGCCCCCCTCGGAGCCGACGAGGGAAGCCCGGCGCCGAGATCCCTCCAAAGAGGAGATCGGAGCAGACGGAGCCGAAATGGAAGGTATCGGATCCGACGCACCGACAGTCATGGCTCCAACAAGCCTTGGCTCCGAACTCGAAGGAGTCGGAAGAGGAATGTAATCTGGAACGGGAATAGCCACTGACTGATGAGTCGGGCTATGGAGCATTTGGGCCAGTGCCTCGGACTTAAGAAGTCTACTCACCACCCTCTGCAAATCATGGTCTGACAACCTGGAAGACCGAGAGGAATGGGTTTTGTGACTCCGCTCCGAAAGGAGAGGGGATCCTGGTGCCGAGTGCACAGATCCGATGGAGGGGGACCTGGACCTCTTTCTGTAAAAGGCTCCGATAATGGTATCGGAGCCGATGGGGACTTACAGCCGCTCCAGCCGGAGCCGAGGTAACGGCATGAGGCTTAAGAACAGATCCGATGGAGGGGGATCTAGACCTCTTTTTGGAAAGTGGCTCCGATGATGGTATCGGAGCCGATGAAGACTTATCAGCCTCGGCTCCAGCCGGAGCCGAGGTAACGGTTTGAGGCCTAAGAACATCGGCTCGGCGGAGCCGATGACGAAGCCTGCTTCGACTTCTCAACAGTAGACTCAAGAGCAGGAGTCGACTGCTTTGAAGTTTTTGAAGGCTTCCCCGACCCAGACTGAGTCGGGGGGCCTTCAGGCTTTAACAAGCCCCGCAAGATGAGCTTGTTCTTGCGTTCCTGCAGGACGAGGGCTGAAACCATGGCAGACAGCACATGAGTCCTGCAGGTGCACAGGTCCCAGGCAATACACACAAGAAGTGTGACCGTCTGTCAGAGACATCTTCTGACAGCACGAGTCACACTTCTTGAAGCCTGAGACCTTATCCTTAGACATTAAGGTAAGAGAGGCTGTCTCAAACACACAAAACAGACACTCTATACTAACAAAATTAAAGTTATGTAGCAAAAACACATACACACAAGCCCCTACAACACTAACTTAAAAAGGGACTGGGGTGAGGGAAGGGCCGAAGGCCTAGAACAACAATAAGAGGGGATGTGTAATCGAAAATTAGGGTCGATAGAACTAAATATTAAAACTAACAATAACAATATTTCTGACTAAATGAAATGGGGGAATTAGTACTACCTCAAAGGTAAAAAATCCACTAACCTGCCTGAGCCGGTAGAAAAAGCACCTCGTCAGCTATAGCGGCAAACGAGATCTGAGTAGTTACCGCCTAGCATTGTGGGATATAGGGGAGCCTCGAGCCGGTGGAATTAGCTCTCGAGCTTTAGTATTGGCCGAGTCGGAGCCGAGGATCGGCTCCGAACCCATCCAGCAAGAATGAAGGCGAGATTGACAACTTAACATTAGCCTTTATGCTTAAGATAGAGAGCGTACTTGCTTTTGAGCCTTTGCCCACTGATTTGGGGGTAGATCTGGCCAACCGTTTGGGGTTGGTAACGTGTGGAATTGAAATCTGTATCCTTGGGAAACTATATTTAAAACCAATTTGTCCTGGGTAATGAGTTCCCAGTTTTTTGCCTGCAGAGCAATCTTTCCCCCTAAAGGAGCAGTCAGTTGAGAAGTGCTTGGAAGTTTTAAAGTTAAGTCAATGAGACAGTTTACCATAGGAGGGAGTCTTACTACTCCCTGATTTGGAAGTGGGAGCCCCTCACTGCTTAGTCCTGGGAGTACCCTGGGACTGAAGCCTGGGTGTTCTGCTGGATCTGTATTGGACTGAGAAGGCCTGGAAGAGGCAAGAAAGGACCAATTCTTAGAGGGCCAATGCCTACTAAATCTTGGAGGCTGTACTTGTAGGAAATCTTTAACAGTTTGCATAGATTTAGCTTTTTCCTCCATCTTTTTAAGAACTTCTCTGTTGCCAAACAGGCAGTCCTGATTTAAGGGAGCATCCAGCAATTTAGCTTTAACATGATCTGGCAAGGATTGCTCCTTAAGCCAAGCATGCCTTCTAAGTACAGACCCAGTGACAGCAGCCCTGCAAGATGCCTCTAGTGAATCAAAACCACATTGCAAAGTATGTTTTCCAACCTGTTCAGCAGAATGCATTACATCCAGTAAATCCTTATTTTCAGCACAATCAGGAATCAACATCATTTTCTGTTTAAGCAATCCAATAATATGCTGCTGGTAATTTAACATATGAAACTGTCAATTTAAGGCCCTAATGGCCAAGTTTGCAGAAGTATATACCCTTCTTACCCCATCTATCCAGCGCCCTGGAATCTCTATCAGAGGGGGTAGGATCTTTGGCAGTGGTAGCCTTAATGCCCTTGGGTCCCTGTGAAATGGTCTCAGGATCCGCAGTAGGATTTTTAAAAAGGAACTTGAGAGAGTCAGGAACCCTGTAATATCTATCAGGTTTTCTGGGAGCAGGAGGTAAAGAGTCAGGGGCCAAGCTAGATTCCGAAAAGGCATCATCAACAATGTCTAATACAGGAGGGATAGCTAAAGGCCTGTGCTGCGGCAGGAGTAAGAAATTCCTAAGCCTATTTTTAGAATCAGAGTAATCCTGGCTTTCCCAAGAAAATGCTCCCTAAGAGTATGCAAGGTTTCACCAAAAGAGAAATCCTCTGGGGGGGGGGGGGCAAAGGGAATAGAGTCCTCTGCATCAGAATCCTCATAGGGAGAGGAGGGTAAATCCTGGTCATCAGAGGAAACAGAAATTTCAGAATACTGGTCACAAGTATCATAAGCAAATTCAGTCCTAGGTCTCTTAGAGGGGGAAGGTTGGCTTCCCCTGATTAAAGTAATAAGGTCTTCAGCCATTCTTATCATTTGTTTTTTAGGCAGAGACCTAACCATGAGGTCTGGGCGTCGGTTTTCTAGGCATGGTTCGAGATTTAGGCCTTGAAGAAGAAGATGGTGTTGGTTTAATATGTAAGTCAGTAGGCTTGAATACATCCTCAGAGGCCGGTGCCTGCACAGAGGATCTGGACCCATTCAAGGAAGAGACATCCACAGGTTCCACGGTTGAAGCATCTCGCGGCATATCGGAATCTGAATGGGTCTCAGTAGAGGCCTGCAAATCTGAAGTAGTGGGTATCAGGGGCTGCGAAAGCTCCTCACTGAGTACCGGCAAACTGGCGACTGGCGTAGGAGAAGCGTTGTCAGCAGCTTTGGACCTAGGCGGCCTGTCTCTGTCTTTATCTTTGCGTTTTTTCGGAATGTTGGTAGTCGGATGACTTACAAAAGACATACATGGATAACTGAACCAAGTACTAAAATATTTTGAAGCGTAAATATACCGACGATGAATAGTTCATTGCTTAAATAAGGCACAAAACTGACAGCGAGGTACGTCATGGTTAGGGCCCAGGCAAGGAATACAGTACAAATGGAAATCTTTATGAGGTATTTGCTTTCCACAAGAAATACAATTATTGACTTTTACTGACATCGGTTTAGAGCAAGAAAAAGTTTCCCCAACAGGGTACTTAGCTTTAGTTGAAGACTTCGGTTCTGAAACTCAAAAACGAAAATTTCAGGAGTCGGCCGACCGGCACTTGCAAACTGCTTCTGCTTTGGGCACTGCACAGCAAGAAAGACTGATGTAATGGCGTTGGCTGCATGCTTTACAGCCCTGACTACCTGACTTCACGGAAGATGAAACAGCAACCGACGCAGGACCCAAGACGGATAATCAGGCCGACTGAGGGCTACTGCAAGCAGATAACCCAAATGTGATGACTGCAACAGTGAAACACGAAAAACATCAGAAAACAAACTGTCTTCACACAGCAAATATGGCTAATCTGCATAAAATTTATCAGAAATGGTTTAAAATGTGCGATACCTACAACCTGCACGGTGTACTAAACAGCACACACAGTCACAGTACCAAGCAAAATTCACTTGTCCAAACACTGCCAAAGTCAAATATATGCCCTTAAATCAAAAAGAAGTATTTTAAAACAGGATAAACAAGCATTTACTTAGAGATTCTCGTCAGAAATGAAAAAAAATCTCCACAGAAAATGCAAATAATTTGCAGTAAAACAGCAATTTAACAATAAAAATGGCTATATCATTGCTAAATTAGAAGAAAATATATAAATGAAAAAGTGAAAACAAATTATATATTTTTCTGTTAGAACTTCAAATGAAGCAGATAAACAGAAACAACAGGCATTATTAAACAGAGGCTCTACATGCATGAGGCAGTCCTTTGACTTCGCCATCCTGCAGTAAAGGTTTTCCCCAATAAATCACTGGTACCAAAATCATGGAAAAACTAAAATGCCAAAAAGTGCATTACTACATTCTATGAGAAGTCATTTACCCTAGGGAACTAACACACTGACAACATGCCCCTAAGAGCTGACCCAATTGTTCAGGATTTGGGAACTTACGTGGACAGTGACCTAACTTTTGACCAACGTGTTCACTGTTGTGGGAAAGTCCTTTTATATTGCACAGCTTATAAACAAAGAGATTGTGTCTAGGTCTAGGGATGTCTTTGCCACCCTTTACTCAGCCCTCACTATGCCAGTCATTGAATATAGTGCACCATTGGCATTTACTTCTCCAAACACATTCAATAACTGGAATGCCCAAAGAGATACCTTACTAAATGGGTACTAGGCCTAGTCAACATGTCATACATGAACCAACTGAAAGCTCTGTCTTATACTCGGTATCCTACACACTGTTAAGAGGTAACCTGTGTCTAACATACAAGGCATTCTCAGACCCAATACTGATGGATTTATAGCACATCAGCAAGTCAAATGGCATCAGAAATATTCAATTTAGGGATCTAAACCTCTTCAGCAACATCAACAGAATGGTTCAAAGGGACAAGTATATTTCACAGAGGATACCGTTGCGCTGGAACAGACTCCCCATCCACACAAAACAAAGTTCAACCCTGTCTACATTTAAGCTCAACATAAAATTTATCCCAGGACTGTCCCTGTACAATGGATAGAGGCAACTCCCAAATGCTTTACCCCATGCATGGGCCCCCTAGATCATCTATGATATGGTAACATTTATTCTCATTAGGGGAGATAAATAATTATTGACTATGGGATGGGTAAGGCCAGTCTTTAACAAAATGAAATAGGTTAATTCCAGCACAAAAATGAAAGTTGTCTAGGCTTAAAATGGCCTGTAGCTTAGTACTTACTTATGAACTTATAACGTTCAAATGACACCATAGAATGCCAGCTTCTCAGTACGTCATAAAAAAAAATCTGTAAATAAGCACAAGAGGCAACACCCACAACTATCAAAGCTGACCGTTTGAGTGACAAGTTAAAAAATAAGAAAATTACTGAGCACTTTCACGTTCAACCGAATGCTTCTTCAGACTTAAAAATCTGAATAGCACTCTCAGTTAAATACTTATCAATGACCTTCATATGACCAATCAAAAGCAACTTCCAATTAAACAACATGAGCCTGTCATTTAAATAAAAAAAATCCTTAAAAAACAAACAACATAAGGCACATATTGAGCTCACTGAAGACACTATCAGACCCGTAAAAACACTTACAAAATTATAAAAAACTATAAGTAGGGAAAGGTGGCAAAACAATTATATAATCCCTAGTTATAATAACTTACGGCAGACACGCCCTAAGATATTTACTCATTTACTAAAATGTTAAAAATGGCTAATACATAAAAACAGCTAATGCATAAAAAAGTAACATATACAAGACATATAGAAAAGCCCCATAACTGCTTAAAAGCAGTATAAAGCATACAAACAACACAGTAGTAAGATAGAAGTCCCAATAAATTAACAGCAGTAAACAGCAAATATATTAAAAGAAGTTACACACATATATACACATGTGAAAAAAAAAAAATATATATATATATATACATACATACAGCACAAACATACACAAACACGTGTGTATATATATATATATATATATATATATATATATACACACACATACACACAGAGGGGCAGGGTTAACCTAGTAACAAAGAAACAGTTTTTCAACCTTAAGGGTAGTATACACTTTCCTTAAGGAAAAACAAATCAATAAATAGAGAAAATTAGATGTAGAGGGATGACTGTTTCTTGACATTGGTATACAAGTAATTCAAATTGGGTGATGTCACAACTTATGTAAAACGGGTGTCAAAATCATTTTGCATTCTTATTAAAAATAAGAAAACAGGTTTCAAGCTGGAATTGCATGTTTGATGGATTTTTTTAATATTTGTGATCTGATTGTAAGTGTAATCAAATCTTTGTGATCTGAACTCTTAGTACTATGACAAGCGTTTGAAGTTCTGATACTTCGAATGTCTGCTATATACAGTTTCTCTCTCTCTCTCTCTCTATATATATATATATATATATATATGTATATACATACATTATTATATATATATATATATATATATATATATATATATATATATATATATATATATATATATATATATATATATATATATACACACACACACACACACATATATATATATTATATATATAAAAATGTGTACATATAAATATATAGAGAGAGAGAGAGAAAGAGAAACATTACATATATAAATGTGTGCGTGCATATATATATATATATATATATATATATATATATATATATATATATATATATATATATATATATATATATATATATATATATATATATATATATATATATATATATATATATATATATATATATATATATATATATATATATATACACTAAGGTAAAGCCCGTAGGCCCAAAGATAAAAGTTAACTAAAGAAGGGAAGAAGGGCTACAAAAGGGCTGTAATGAATAAGTACAATCAGTAGGGACCTAAAAAAAGGGGATCTAACTGGAAAAACTACCTGAAAATTAGTTTTATAGAAAGAATTCTCTTTACTGACCTGAGCCGGTAAACAAGGCAACCTTGTAGCGAAGCGGCAAACGAGATCTGGGGAGTTAGCGCATGGTATTGTGGGTTATAGGGCTGCCTCGAGCCGGTAAAAATAGCTCTCGAGCTATAGTATAGGCCGAGTCGGAGCCAAGGATCGGCTCCGAACCCATCCAGCAAGAATGAAGGCGAGAATGACAACTTAACATATATTAATTATGCACACACATACATATATGATTTTTTTAAATAAACCAGTAAAATAGAAAGAAATCAAAAGTGCACAATAAAAATAAAGGGAAATTCTCAAAGGGCTCTTATCTTGAGTCTAAAAGCTGTAATCCACCAATCCAGGCAGCTGCTGAGGAGATTCAACTGCATGATTCCTACAGCTGGCACTAAAAGACTGGGCAACTGACTTCCTGTAACATGAGTTAGGCTTCCCCTGATGGGTGGGGCTTAGCCAGTCCTCTGTTACAGGGAGTCATAGGAGGGAATTCTGTGCTCTGGAAAGTTGCCAGTGTGCGTGCGTCTATGCAGACACGAAATCCATATGCCACTGATACAGTGTGAATGAAGAATATCTGGCACCTGCGGCAGTTCCTATTACTACGTTCTTCCAAGAAACCCTAAAGGAAATACCACTGTGGGCCTTGCCTGTTGATCTGACAGCCACAACGGCACTTTTAAAGTCTTAGGGATCAGAACACAGAGCATAACATACAACATGCAAGACAGAGATCTAAATGGTGTCAACTATAAAACAGACCTGGCAGGCTAATGTGAAAATCTTTCTACTGTAGGTGGGTGCTATGTCATTGCATGTGCTGTCTTGGTGCAAAACTGTCCCTCAGCATTGAACTTTGCTGAATAAAAGTGCAAAATTCTCACTGGTGAAGTACAATTTATTTATTTATTTATTGCAATTGTTGACTGGGAAAGTTGACTGGGCCTAGAATGAGCCCATTTTCAGTGGAGGCCCGGGGAGAAAAGCTCCACAATAATTACATACAAAGATCTATAAAAGCATAACATATAACAAGGAATAATGATTAATACATTTATCTTGAATGAAAATAAAGTAAAAAAAAAATAAAAATAATAGAAGGCATATATATATATTCAAGCAATACAATATTAAATAAGTCTTCAAGGTTCATAGCAGAGGAATAAGTACTGAGTAAGGGAAGGATTAGATAGAAGGGTAAGGAGAGAAAAGTGTGGCTACAGAAAAAGTGAGGCTAAAGAGACAGGAAAGGCAGTGAATAGACAGAGAGGGGAAGAAGTGGTAGCACTAGAAATGTATTGGGGTGAAATCACCAGGGAGAGAAGTCAGGAGGTGAAGTTGTGAGTAGAGGTACAGGAGCATAACCAGTGAGAGGAAAGATGTAGTTTGAGGGATTTTTTTAAAGCAGGTAGGATTGCTGATAGTTCTGAAAGAAGGGGGGAGATTATTCCATGCTTTAGCAACAGTAAAGGAATACAGCATTTGGCCAGCTGAAAGCTTAGGTTTCTCTACAGACAGTAACATTGATCTTAGGTGTTGAGTAGGGTGGTACATAGTCAGTATGGAGGAGAGGGAAGGGCAGGTGTCAGGGTGGTAGATGCGCTTGTGGGCTGTAGTTAATTGTAGAAAAGTGAGGTAGTGAGGAGATTCTAGCCAATTTAGTTGATGCAGAGAGGAACAGTGGTGGGTAGAAAATTTTGCTTTTGTAACAAATTTAGCAACTTTGTTGTAAGAAGAGTCTAGTTTTGTTCTCAAGTAGGACTGTAGATCCTAGTAGTAGTTGTAGTTTCAAGGCCTACCAACTCTGCTCCTCTGTCGTCTGATGGCCTGCCAACTGCCAATATAGGGGTTGAGGGACATCTGCTAGAACTGTCTACTTCTACGTCTACCCTTGAGGTAGCCGCTTCTGAAGTACTGGCAGGCACGTCCTCGGAGGTTAGTCCAATGTCAGTTATTGCTGAAGTCGAGGGGGAACTAGGCAACACAGGGCAACATTCCGTGATCCAGGATTCCGATTCTTCCTCTAACCTGCTCTCAAGAGACCTGATTCTTTCTACAAGGTCCCTGATGACCACAAATGTCTAGTAAAGCCCCCACCCCCTTGGCAGACCCCTCAGTGACAGCTGTGGCCCCAGACAAACAGTCTAGACTTATTCCATCCTCATCACTCCCACCTTTAGACAAGCATAGCAAGGTAATGGACAGGCTGGGCAAAAAGATATACACCCATTCCACCCTAGCTTTTAGGGCAATTAATTACCAAACCCATATGGTAAAATGTGCCCTAGATTTGGTATCTCAGGCTTCATCCCTACTGTCGTCTTTGCCGGACTCTCCTAAAAAGCTACTCCTAACAAGATAGAAGTAGCATCTAAACTGTCCCCGGCATCTCAGGTTGCAAGGCACTCGATAAGATGCAGTTATGATGCAGCAGAGGCCTCTGCTAGATCTGCTGCATCTGTGCTATGCAGATTCTCGTGGCTTAGGCTCCGGCCACTGCCTGAAGACTTTAAATCCAAAATTCTGGATGCTCCACTAGATCATAATCTTCTGTTTGGTTAACAGTCTGCAGAACCTACAGGAGAAGAGTAAAGAACTCCAAGATATTAAACACTTACTGGTCTCCCCAGTACCAAAACTTTACAGAAATTACCCTGCTAAGGCTTCCTGTGTCAGAAGAGCCCCTGCCACCTCTTCATTTTCCAGACTAGGAAAGGGGCAAGGAGACAGTTATCCTCTAGGATAGCCCATTCTCACCCCACCCACAGACTACCCTTTCAGGACAGAAACAATAACAACAATGCGTGACTTTAATATTCCAACTCCAAGATCGCACAAACATACACACAAGGCAAACTCACACCCACACATTATAGCCCCTCTCACACACACACACCACAGTCACAACACACACTTACACACACTAAAGCCCCTCACAAACACACTTACACACACATACTTATCTGAACCGCAACACCAAAAGCACTAACTCAAAATCCCTTACCATTGGGATTTTGAATTTCACGCTTCTGGTCTTTCGGTAATGTGCGGTTTCGGCTACATGGTCTCGAGCTTTTGAAATTCGAGATTTAGTAGTGTTCCCACATATATATATATATATATATATATATATATATATACGCACACACACACACACACACACACACACACTAGAAGAAAGCCCAAATGGAAGCCACATCTACTATGCTTGAGAAATTCTAACAATGCAAACATAAGTAATCTGGTACACCAAAAAAAATCTTCAAAGGTCGAGGGATGGAGGGAGGGAAAGTCATGGATAAGTGAAGATAGACAACACAGATGGAACATTATGCCAAGTACATAACTACTTTATCTGATGTTGTCAATCTTCATTTTATCCTTGAAAGATGGGCGAGAGACCCAGCTACCTAAAATCTTGGGTGGACTCACTAAAGAATATTCCTGAGCACCATCAAACCAAAGGACACTCTTCCCCTAGAGAACAAATCCAATTTGTAATGAGTAATAAAGGTATGGGGAGAAGCTCAAGTAGCTGCTGCACATATATCACCCATCGAACTTGTAGACTGGAAGACTGCTGAGGTGGTTACAGACCTTGTAGAATGAGCTTTCATGGGCCTAAGTAAGGTTAGTTTCTTATCATAGATAAAAGAAACACAGTCTTTTAGCCATTTAGCCAGAGCCACCTTGCTGACTGGAAAAGAAGACAAATAGTTGATTTGATTTTCCAATGTCTTTTGTTCTGTGATGGTAGAAACATAATTGTCTATGAACGCCTAGTAAATTCACCTTTGTTGGAAAAATTTGGAAAGATCGTGGGTAAGTTAATTTTCTGATTGATGTTACACTCTGAAACTACCTTAGGTAGAAAGGATGGGTTTGTTCATAAAGAAACACTATCCTTGGGAAAATCAGATAGGGAGGTTCAGACAATAAGGCCTGAATCTCTGAAATCCCTCTGGCAGAGGTTTTTGGTACCAAAAACAGTGCCTTCCACGACAAAAACTTCAGATTACATTCCACAGAGGGCTCAAAGGGGGAATGTATTATGGCCTGTAACACTAAGTTTAAATCCCAAGGAGGCGTGGGATCTTTGAATGAGGATTTTAATAAGAGTGTGCCTCTAAGGCATGATTTACAAAGTCTATGAGAGGCTAATGAACACTCTTCCAAACCATTGTGGAAATTAAAAATTGCAGCAAATTGTAGTCTGATGGTAGAAGGGGAAACTCCAGCCTGGAAAAGAGGCTAAAAAGTCTAAAATACGCTCTACAGAAGCAGTAAAGGGATTAATACGTTTTTCATGGACTCAAATGGTAAATTCTCTTCCATTTGCTAGAGTACAGTTTACTAGTGGAAGGTTTATGAGCTGAGAAGAGAATGTGTCATACTAGAGAGGAAATATTAGGGTGCCTGGCAACTAATGGAATTGCAGGAAACAAGCTGTCAGACTGAGGTTTAAAATGTCTGGGTGAAAAAGTCCATCTGGAAGGGAGAAACGTTCTAGAACTGGGTCAAGAATCCAGAGTTGTCGAATCAGATAAGGCCAAACAAAGGGGAACCAAATCTGTCAAGGCCAAAAGGGGGGCAAAGAGGATTACTGTGCTTTTCAACCTGTGTGCTTTCTGTAAGAATTTTGGAATTAGAGGTATTGGGGGGAAGGCATACAGGATAATGGGGGTGGGGGGGAAGGCATAAAGGATACCGGGGAGGGAGGCAGCATCTCTGGGTGACTTCCCTGGAGGGTGAATCAGGATGAAGTAATTGCTGCACTTGTTGTTTGGGGGGGGGGGGCAAACTGATCACAGCAAGGTCAACCCCATTGACAGAAGATCATTCTCGCTACTTCTGGATTGAGAGACCACTCGTGAGGTTGAAGAATACATCTGCTACGTTTGTCTGCAATCACAGAGGAACTCCTTGGGATGAGCACTGCTATTAGAAAGCGGTTGGAAGAGATTGCCCATTGCCACACTCTGAGGGCTTCTCGACAAAAGGGGTAAGACTTTGTTCCTCCCTGCTTGTTGATGTACCAAGCTACTAACATATTGTCTGTTTGAATTGCAATTGTCCCCTGAGGAAGAGTTGTCGGAAAGGCTTGCAATGGTAGAAGCACCGCTCTTAGCTCCACGACACTGATGTGCAAGTTGGCCTCTAATGGTGAACAAGTGCCTTAGACAGTCTTACCCAGAAAATGCCCCCCCCCCACCTCATCTGGGAGGTGTCCACAGTCACTATGGCCGTGAGCTTTGGAAGAACAAAGGGGCAACCATGGTCAATTTGTTTGGAATCCACCCACCAAAGATCATCCTTCTTGCAATAACTGGTGATCAGAATTTGGTAAGTCAGTGGCTGGTGTAGAATAGACCACTAAAAAGCTAGTAGCCATCGCAGAATTCTCATACGAAACCTGGCTATAGATACTAGAGCTACTGAGGCTGCCATCCACCCTTGAGTTTGTAAAACTAGTCGAGCAGTAACCCATTTTCTGCTAATTATCTTTTGAACTTGTACCATGATTCTTTGAAGTTTCTCTGGAGGAAGGGATGCTATAGTTCCCTCCATATTCAGTACAGCCCATATGAATTGTAAATTTTGCGCTGACGTCAACTGAGATTTCTCGAGAATTACAGTAACCATCAGATGGACACAGATATTGAGTGTGTAATCTCTGGCTACTATCAAATGATGTCTGGTTGAAGCGGTTATGAGCCTGTTGTCAAAGTACAGAAACACCCAGAAATCCTTGCAGTCTCAAGTGAGCTGTTACTACTGCCATGCATTTGGTGAACATCCTGGGGGCTGTGGTGAGGCCAAAGGCAGTACTCTGAATTGGTACTGACTGGCTCCCAGACAGAAGCAGAGGAACCTCCTGGAGCATTTGTCTAGTTTTATATGGTAATATGTGTCCTGAAGGTCAATCAAGCACATCCAGTCGTCTTTCTTCAAAAAGTGAAAAATAGACTGTATTGCAGCCATCCAGAACTTTGTTTGCCGAACTGATTTGTTCAGCATGCTGAGATCCAAAACTGATCTCCAGTTCCCTGTCTTTTTTGGCACTAAAAAGAATCTTGAGTAGGTTCCAGATCTTTTCTGGTCTGGCAAGACTTCTTGGATGACTCCAGTCTAGCAGTTTTTTAATTTCTTGCACTGTTGAATCCCTCTGATTGGGTGGTACATCGAGGACTTTTACGTGTACAGGAGGATGGGAAAAGGGAATGATGTAGCCTCTGGATATGATCCATTGTACCCATGAACATGTTATGTTTAGCCTGGTATTTAGGTGCAAGGAGAAGCGTCCCTCAACTGCCTCCAATGGAAGACAATTGGGTGTCCTTTCAGGAGTGTGGAAAGGGCTCATCTGGGAAGGAATCCTTGAAGACCTGGTTTTGCAGACCACCTCTGCCGCAAGGGTGGTTTCTTCCATTTTGGTTCTCCCCCTCTGCCCCTGGGGGAACTGCCTCCACAAGTGTCTTGGAAAGGCCCTTGGGATTTTCTGACCCACATTTTTCTACCACTCCTTTGATTCCTAGAAAAGGAGCTTTGGGGGGGGGGGGTGAAGAAACGCATGCCCATGGCAGAAAGGGTCTTACCACTTTCTCACACCAAGATACATTTTTTTCACTTTTGGGCCAAACAAGGATGATCTGTCAAAAGGAGCACTGATGAATGAAGTCTTGAATGGTTCCGCAAAGTCACACAGAGGCATCCAGGTGCGTCTCCTTATGGGTACACCTGTACCCACTGCTCTGGACATCCCTTTGGCTAAATGTGCGATCAGCATCATGGACGAATTAGAGCCAGACTCTAGGGTGGCCAGCTGGGAAGTCACTTTCTCTTGGACTCTCTTAGCTACAGCACCCACCAGGGTATCTGACAATTCCTTAATCAGATCTCATTGAAGTCTTGTAAAGTGGGCCAAGACGTTTAAAGACCTTAAAGCGAAGGTCGATTATGCACAGACCTGCCTCCCAAAGCTGTCCACGGTTCGAGACTCCCTGTTTGGTGGATGGACAGAGCAGACAGTATTTTGTCAGATCTATTGGGGATGGAATCAACTGGATGAGTTCATCAGTTGGTGGGGTCACCCAAAAGGTAGACGGTTGGGTGCCGAACACCTACAAGTAAACAGATTCCTCCGAGGAAGGGTTCTGGGACTTCGTCACCCCTTTGTTTTAAAATTTCTAGGATGTCTCCAAAGGAGACATCTTACATGGTGGCTGTAGGGACCCAACCCCTCATCAAAATCTGTGTCCTCGGTGACTGGTTCCTGAGGGGAATCCAAGTGGTTCCTCTTGCACTTCTTCTGAGGGACCTCCTCAGGGGGATAACCTCGGGAGGTGTAAGAAAATGACAGAACCAGAGTCTGAGAAACTTGAGACTTCAGCACCCACTATCCCAGTGGAGAGAGGTGGAATAACCGAGGCAGGTGGAGGTACCTGTTCTGAGGGGGAAGGTACTGACTGAGTCATAGTGACAGGGCCTATCCATTGCCTCGAAGGCCAGTTCCCCTAAAGAGGAAAAGGAGGCCCGAACCAAGATAGACTGCCTTAGGACCAGGGTCACTCCTTGCTCTAAAGAACCGACATTCAAGACAGAAGCCGGAGCTAGCTCGAGCCGAAGCTCCAAAGAACAGGGATGGCTCAAAAAAACCTGGAGTAGAGTCCTGCCCTGCGGAACCAACAGGGTAGCTATGGCTCCGAAAGGTCTCTGGTTCCAAAGCCACCAAAGGGATCAGGGGAACTAACAATTATGAAGATGAGACCGTCTCTCTACCGGTACAGTCGGTGCCTGGAAATCTGGGACAGAAGACTCTTAAGATCTGGGAGGAGGTTACAGGAGTGGTCAATGGGATGAAAGAAGGCTCAGTTCCAAGACCAGGAGGAGTCGGAACAGATAGGAGGCCTGTAAGTCCTCTAGCCCACAACATTTTATTCACCAGTCTCTCCACATCGAGCTCAGAAAGACTTTTGGTGGAGCAGCTCAGTGATGCTGAAGGAGATTTAGACCTCTGGAAAAAGACCTTTGGAAGCTCACTAGTGAAAGGGTCTATGGATAGTGAATAGGAAGTTCTTGTAAAAAAATCTCCTTTGAATCAGAAATTTTTGTCATGGTAGGAGGTTTGTCCGGCAAAGGAGCCTTTGATGTCGAAGGACTTGTCATAGCTCTCAGTGCTGGAGCAGTAGTCAACATCAGTAGTTTACAGTCAGTGGCCTCCAGTTCGAAGACAGTTTCAGAACAAGAAGTTATGTACTCACCATAACGTTTTATGTATGTAGTCCATCTTGCCTCACATTCTTACCCGTGGGTTCGGAGCTGAACCTTGGCTCCGACTCGGCCATACTCTAGCTCAAAGTCTTTCAATTGGCTGGGTTAAGAGGTATCCCATGCTACACTATTCCCTTTCCCCAGATCTTGTTTGCTGCAAGCTCAATCACTCACCCTCCATACACATAACACATAGAGAAGGAAAAACATTTCAATAATAAAAGGAGTACCGAAACCAGAACTAACCTCTAGGTCCTCCAGGATGGGAGAAGGCGGGAGGGTAAGTAAGAAAGTGAGGTGAGATGGACTACATACATTGAACGTTATGGTGAGTACATAACTTCTTGATGTTATGTAGTCCAATCTCGCCTACATTCTTACCCGTGGGACAGCGTCCCCAGCACCGGAACCCTGGGAGGCTCAGTGGAAAATACTCCTGAGCACTGTGGAACCAAAAGAAGATCTGCCTCTGGATACCAAATCCAATTGGTAGTGAGTAATAAAGGTGTGAGAAGATGCCCATGTAGCCGCAGCACAAATATCATCCATAGACATCCTGGCCTGAAATGCTGTAGATGTAGACATCGATCGGGTAGAATGAGCCTTCACTCTAAAGGGTAAATCCTTACCACCTGAGGCATAAATGAAGGAAATACAACTAGAGATCCATCTAGACAAGGTCACTTTGGAAACAGGAGACCCAATCCTATTTTCTGAAAATGAGACAAATAGTTGATCCGATTTTCTAAGATCCTTCGTTCTATGCAAATAAAAATGCAACTGCCTGTGAAAATCCAGCTGGTGAAATTTAAATTCTGCCCTATTACAAAACTCTGGAAAAAATACGGGCAGTTCAATGGATTGGTTGAGATTAGTAACCGATGCCACTTTTGGCATATAGGAAGGGTTTGGTCTGAGGGAAACCCTGTCCTTGTGAAAGATCAAGTAAGGCGGTCTGATTGACAAAGCTTGAAGCTCCGAGACATGTCTAGGTGAAGTGATGGCTACCAAAAAGATAGTCTTCCAAGTCAAACATTTCAATTCACAAGTAGCTGCAGGCTCAAAGGGGGAAGAGGTGAGACATTGCAGCACAAAATTTATGTCCCAAGGCATGACCGGGTCAACGACTGGAGGGTGAAGCAGCATAGTGCCCCTCAAGAATGCCTTACAAAAAGTCTATGCGCCATTAGACTGGGTTCATTAGCAACGTGAAAAGTGGAAATAGCCGCCAACTGTACTTTAATGGTCGCAGCTGCTGACCCCTGATTGAAAAGCATGGAGAGAAATTCCAGAACTGAAGAAATTAGAGCTGTATATGGATCAATTTGTCTTGCCTGAGCCCAGATGGAGAATCTTTTCCATTTACTGGAATAAATCTTTCTGGTCGAAGGCTTATGGAAAGAAGACAGAATATGAACCACTTCTGGAGAAAAATGACGAAGCCTGACTAATGATAGAAGTGGAGTAGCCAGGCTGTCAACCGGAGGGTCTGAAGAGAGGGATGGAACTGCCCTGACATATGAGTCAGTAGACCTGGCTGTGGGTCCAGAATCCAGGGGGCGTCCATGAGATACGGATGGAGAAAGGGGAGCCAAATTTGACGAGGCCAGTGTGGAGCAATCAGAATCATTTTGCTTCCCATGGATTGCACTTTCTGAATAACCTTTGTCAGCAGAGGAACAGGCGGGAAGGCATAAAGTAGACCGGAGGGCCAATCGTGAACTAGAGCGTCCCTGGGTGACTCATCCTGAGGGGGGATAAGGGTGAAGTAGCTGCTGCACTTGGTATTGAGGGGACTGGCAAATAGGTTGCAGCAAGGCTGACCCCATCTGCTGAAAATCTGCTCCGCAACTTGACTGTTCAGGGACTACTCGTGAGGCATCAGAATAGCTCTGCTCAACCTGTCGGTGATCACGTTGGACTTCCCCAGAATATGTGTTGCTATGAGAAAACGTTGGGAAGACACTGCCCACTGCCGCACTCAAATGGCCTCTCTGCAAAGGGGGTATGACTTGGTTCCTCCCTGTTTGTTCAGATACCATACCACCGACATATCGTCTGACTGGATCGCAATTGTCCCGGGAGGAAGAAAGCTCTGAAGTGCTTGCAACGCTAGCAGCACTGCTCTCATCTCCAAGATATTGATATGCAGATGTATCTCGTGTTCTTGCCAAGTGCCTTGGACTGTCCTGCCGAGATAATGCCTCCCCTCACCCCATCTGGGAGGCATCCGTGGTCATTGTGGCAACA
The DNA here is from genome assembly GCF_019279795.1 of Protopterus annectens. Lineage (NCBI taxonomy): Eukaryota > Metazoa > Chordata > Ceratodontiformes > Protopteridae > Protopterus > Protopterus annectens. The sequence continues at coordinate 1,112,479,232 of NC_056741.1, forward strand.
GGAAGGGATGGGACAAAGGGTTTTCCCGCATTGAGGTTGCTGGTGTGAAGCCACCAGTGTAGATCTTGCTTGCACTTGTCTGTGATCATTATAAGATGAGAAAGCCAAAGATGTTGTAGAGACCACTGGGCGAAGAGTAGCCACTGAAGGAGCCTCATGTGTAGCCTCGCCAGAGGAACCAGCATAATTGTTGCAGTCATTGTATCTAACAATTTGAGAACCGTTTTTGCCTACACTTTTTTTAGAGGGAGCAACTCGTATACCTGTTGTTGCAAACCCTGAATCCTTTCTTGTGGTAAAAACGCCTCCATGAGCACGGTGTCTAACTCAGCACCTATAAAGGTGACACACTGCGAGGGCAACAAGGCAGACTTTTCCCAGTTTAGAGTGATGCCCAGTTATTGACACAGCTTGATAGTGGCGTCTCTGGTCTGTAGTGGCAGATGCCTGGTGGTGGCAGAAAGAAGCCAGTCATCCAGGTACTGAAACACTTGGAATCCCTGATGTCTCAAGTGAGCCGTCACCACTGCCATACATTTGGTGAACACCCTGGGGGCTGTGGTGAGACCAAAGGGCAGGGCACGAAATTTAAAGTGACTGGCTCCCAGCCGGAAGCGTAGATGACTTCTGAATGCCCTGTCCATCTTTATATGGTAATAAGCATCCTTGAGGTCGATGGAGCACTTCCACACTTCTTTTCCCAACAATGGGAGAATAGATTGCAAAGTGACCATTCGGAACTTGGACTGCTTCATGTGGAGGTTCAAGCGGCTGAGATCCAAGATGGGCCTCAGGTCCCCTGTTCTTTTCAGCACCAAAAAGAATCTGGAGTAAGTCCCTAATTCGATCGGGTCTTAGGGGACATGCTGGATGGCTCCTTTTTCTAGCAGCTTTATAACCTCTGAAGCTGTGGAATCCCTTTGATTGGGTGGAACATCTGGGATTCTTTTGATCGGGGGGGGGGGGATGTGATATCCTCCGGAAACTATTTTTAATACCCAGTGATCCTGGGTGATGTTTTGCCAGGCTTCTGGGTATAGTGAAATGTGACCCCCGACTGGCTCCGGAAAAGCACAGTCAGGCCTCCCATCAGGTGCGTAGGTAGGGAGAACCATGGTCTCCCTGGTTATGCGGGCCTCCTCTGCCTCTAGGGCGGTATCTACCTGAGTTACCACCCCCCCCCGCCTCTGTAGGGGGAATAACTTTGTGCATCATGAAAAAACCTCTGCGATTTCTTGAACCACATTTTCCCACTCTTCTGGACCTTGGGATAAGGTCTAGGCATGGAAAAAACGGACTCCCATGGTAGACAGAGTTTTTCCCCTCTTGCTCGTACCTAGTGAGAGTGTCTTTCACCTTGGTTCCGAACAACAAGGAACCATCAAACAGGGCATTGGTGAATGTAGACTTGAAGGCCTCCGAGAAATTACAGAGGCGCATCCAGGAGTGCCTCCTGAGAGAAACTCCGGAACTTGCTGCCCTACTCGCTCTTTCGGCTGCGTAAGAGATCAGCCTCATGGAGGAGTTAGCAACAGAATTTAGGGTAGACATCTGAGCGTTGACTTTCTGAGCCACTGCGTCAGAAACGTTCCCCTGCAGAGAATCTCCAAGCTCTTTCAGGAGATCTCTTTGGAGCCGTGTAAAACGTAACAAGTAATTCAGTGACCACAGAGTAAAGGCTGCTGAATTAAACATACGCTTCCCATACCGGTCCATAGTCCTAGACTCCTTGTTAGGGGGATGGATGGTAGATGAAGTCTCAGCCAGTTTCTTCTTGGTGGCTGCTGCCACCACCATGGCATCTACTGGAACGCCCTTTGTGAGAAACTCTTTGTCAGCGGGGGCGGACAGAAATTTGTTGGGTCTCCTGGGGACTGGTTCCACAGTATCAAGGGGTTTCCCACACCCTTCGACAAACCAAATCCAGGAGTTTGCCAAAGGGTGGAGAAACTCAGGAGGCAGAGGGCTGAGCCCCAAAGGCCTTCAGGAACACAGACTCCTCCTCGGAGGGGGGTTTAGAGGGCCAGTCGCCTCTCTGCTTCAAGATCTCTAGGATATCAGAGAAAGAGATATCCTAAGAGGATGACCTGGGGGACCCCTCTGATTCCTCGAGGTCGGTGTCCGACATCAGCGACTCTTCCTGGGAGTCTATGTGCTTCCTCTTGCACGTTCTTTTTCTGGATGGCTCCTCAGGCAAAAACACTGGGGGGCCCTCAGAAATTTGGGGATGACTCATGCAGGTATCCTGAGGCCTTGGGTCTCCGCTGTCCAAAGATATGGGGCGATCAGGGATGGATACTGGAGCTGCAGGGGGTAGTGTGTCAGTGCTGTATGATGCAGCTGAGGACCTGGCCAGCACACTCCGCATGACCTCGAAAGCTGGTCCCCCCGGCTCCAAAGATCGACCAATTGTGGAAGACCTCAGAGCAGAAGGGACAAGGTCCGAAGCCGAAGCAAGGGTCAGGCTCACCCGAGCCGAAGCACCAAGAGGGAGGCTAGGAGCCGAAGAGCGTCCCGAGACCTCCCCCTCGGGTCCGACCGAGGAACCATGAGTCCGAGCCCCCGTGGATGGAGCCGACGGGGTCGCAGCCGAGATCGGCGCCGATATGCCAGGATGGGCTATCGGAGCCGACCTAGAAGCATCAGACGGCGCTGACCACTCTGGCTCCGAAGGCTGAGATTTGCTCGGAGGATCTATCGACGATGGATGGGTGACGAGCTCCAGAGATGACTGGGCTGGAGCCAAAAGCAATTTAGCCAGCACCGGTGATTGGAGCAGTCTCTGCACAACTCTATCCACATCAAAGAGTGTCCTGGAGGACCTAGAGAACAAGGTAGGAGATCTAGACCTCCTCTCAGCAGGAGACCTGCAAGGAGGAGAAACAGGTCTAAAAATTGGAGACCGGCACCGAGCTAGTCTCTCCGTCACCGAGAGGCTGGGAGCCGATGTAGGTTCTGTTGATTCACAAACTTCCTTCGGCACCGAAGACAGTGGAGCCGAGAATGCCACAGTAGACTTAGTATCTTTCTCCGGAGGCTCTGATAATACTGACAGAGCCGGAGATCGTTTTTTAGATTTGGATGTTTTGCCTCTTTTAGAGGGAGAGGACTTAGCACTAGAAGACCTCTCCAAATCTTCCTCGAAGGAGGGTTTCAGTAGTCCCTTCAGAATTAGTTTGTTCTTCCTTTCTTGAAGAGCATGAGGGCTGAATGCGTGACAGAACGCACAAGACTCCTGAAAGTGTATAGCCCCCAAACAATAAACACACACAGAGTGCCCATCAGTAATCGACATCTTGTACCCACATTTACTACATTTTTTAAAGCCCGAAGGCTTATGTTCTTTTGTATCCTTAGATATGGTCAGCAGGATACTAGACACCACACAACAGTAAAACTGACACTAGCAACAAGCGCGGGAACTAGAATCTAAATAAACTGCAGACACCACACAAGGATCTCTAACTCAAATGGTCCTGACAGAAAAAAACACTAGGTCTTCTAACTTAAACGGCCCTAGCCTGGAGGGGATAGGTACCTAAAAACAAAATGAACACAGAAGGGAAAAAACAGATAAACAAGGGAGGACTAGCTCCTCTAACTGAAACGGGCCTAGCCTGTTGGGAGGTAGCTGACGGGATAGTAAGACAAAGGCCACGAAAGGCCACACAAAACAGCCTCCACAAACCAACAACACACACACACCTAGCTATGAAAATAGCTTTTGGAGCAAAATTTTAGTCAAAGAAGACGAAATGTTATACTTAGCCACAGCCAAGAGAGAGACCACGTCCGAGCTCTACGAGCGGCAAACAAGATCTGGGGAAAGGAAGCAGTGCAGCATGGGATACCTCTTAGCCCAGCCAACTTGAAAGACTTCGAGCTACAGTATGGCCGAGTCAGAGCAGAGGTTCAGCTCCGAACCCACGGGTAAGAATGTAGGTGAGATTGGACTACATAACATTAGAGGGTTTCAATTTCTTAGGTTTTGGAATCGACGGACAGGTCAGAACCAAGATACTTCTCTTTCTTCCTTTGTCCATAGAAGATAAGGATGAAGGGGAGGAAATGTCAGTTTTGGCTTTATCAGCAGTAGATAAGAATTCACTAAAAGCTGAGGGAATTAAGCGCCATTCTATGCGGGCTCGATGGTTGAACCCATGACATATGCTGCAGTCCTCTTGCAGGTGAACAGGACCCAAACAGTACACACACAGATTACGAAAATCGGAAGACGGAATTTTGTGGCTGCACTTCTGGCATTTTTTAAACCAAGAAGAGGCCTTACCCTTCCCCGCCATGTCAAAACTAAAGCTAGAAGATATTCACTCATGCACACACTCACACAGAAAGCTTAAAATAGAGAGTAAAGGAGAAAGGAAAGTTTTTTTTAAGAAGAAGAAAGAGAAGGAGGGAAAACCATCAATGACGACAAATAAAAATACAGGAACGTGTAAGGGGAAAGAATATCAACAATGATATTTAAGGTTACACTTAGCGTAAAGAATAAAGACAGAGAAAAATAAAAATATGTAAGTATAGGGTAGAGGGTCAAGTAGATAGAAGGAATTAGACAGAAACTTTTAAGGAAACAGAATGAATGTTTATATAAAGCATTGAAACTCGAGAGCATTGGCAAAACGTGACCGTTTCTGAAAAGCAGCAAACAATATGTGAGGTAATTGAGAGAGAGAGAGAGAGAGATTGTGGGTAGAGAGGAAGCTCAACAGTTTTTCGCTGGCGTGATAACGGTCAACTCCGTTCTGATATCAGAACCCAACCCATCTGTCAAGGATAAAATGAAGATTGACAACATCAGATCGATATTTTGCATACACGAATCAGTGCCTTAAAACAGCTATTAAGATTAGAATTCATAAGCTTTCTTATTAAAGATAATCTTGATATTCCTGGATACACCTCAATCTCTAAGCACAAGAAATCTGGAAAAAGCAAAACTATCTTGGGGAATTCAGGGACAGATTTATGCTATTCTGACGGAGTCACAGTCTGAAACTTCAAATATACGTCATTATTTAGTGACTACAATCCACAAAGATTTGCCAGGAAAACCCATTTTATGAGGAAAAGACCAAAACTAAAAGGTAAAAATCTGGGATTCTATGCAAATCTGCAATGACCAAGCAGAAATCAATGCCACACATCCGTGACACTACATAAAATTGCATGTAATATGTATAACTAAAAGTTTGGATTTTAAATGCATTTAATCAGAAACTATAAACTCTACTAAATATAAATGAGGCTTGTAAAAGCTTGCTTAATGTATTAAAAAAATGTTAATAAAGCAGGACATTATTCTACCATAATCTCCACCATGGCTATTGCATCTCTGACAATATAGAGTGATCCATCATCATCTAGGGAAAGCTGTCATGTCCACAGATAAAGCTTTTGGTTCCATCTCTTGCACTTGATTAAACTTGAACCCTTAGCTATGGCAGTAGACAAATTTTTGAATTCCATTAGTCAGAAATTGGAATCTTACTTAAAAGACTGTAACTTACTGAATTTACTCAAAAGTTAATTTTCAGGCAATGAAACCTTTATGGTTACAGTTGATATTACTAGTTTACATAATTGTATTCCACACAAGGGTATTGAATATGCCAGAAATTATTTATCCTTATTTGACACAATGACATTAACAACTTGTATATACTTTTGGATTTACAGTGGATATAAAAAGTGTACACACTCCTGTTAAAATGCCAGGTTTTTGTGATATAAAAAATTAGACCACAATAAACCATTTCAAAACTTTTCCCACCTTTAATCTGACCTATAACCTGTACAAGTCAATTGAAAAACAAACAAATCTGTTAAGGCAAAAATATAAAAAATAAAACGTACTAGACGCTGGTTGCATAAGTGTGCACACCTTTAAACTAATACTTTGTTGTGAGCATACACCTTTAAACTAATACTTTGTTGAAGCTCCTTTTGATTTAATTACAACATTCAGTCTTATTTGCTACACACCTGCCATCAATTAAAGAGAGGCTGATTAACCAGAAATAAAAGTTCAGCTGTCCTAGTAGGATTTTCCTGACATTTACTCAGTTGCCTGCTACAGCAAAAGCCATGGCTCGTAGAGAGCTTACAAAGCATCAAAAGGATCAATGTTGAAAGGCATCAGTCAGGAGAAGGGTACAAAAAAATTTCCTCAGCATTGGATATACCATGGAACACAGTGAAGACAGTCATCAAAAAGTGGAGAAAATATGGGACAACAGTGACACTGTAGAGAACTGGACATCCTTCCAAAACTGATGAAAAGACAAGACAAAAACTGGTCAGGTAGGCTGCTAAGAGAACTACAGCAACATCGAGGGACCTGCAGGAATTTCTGGCAAGTAATGGTTGTGTACTACATGTGACAACAATCTCCCGTATTCTGCATATGTCTGGACTATGGGGTAGGGTTGCAAGACGGCAGCCTTTTTTTTTACAAAGAAAAACATCCAGGCCCGGCTAAAATTTGCAACACAATACATCAAGTCTCCCAAAAGCATGTGGGAAAATGCTTTATGGTCTGATGAGACAAAGGTTGAATTTTTTGGCCTCAATTCCAAAACTATGTTTGGCTCAAAAACAACACTTCACATCTTCAAAAGAACACCATCCCCATGGTGAAGCATGGTAGTGGATGTATCATGCTTTGGGGTTGCTTTTCTTCAGCTGGAACTGGGGCTATAAGTCAAGGTGGAGGGAATTATGAACTGTTCCAAATACCAGCCACATTTGTCCCAAAACCTTCAGACATCTGCTAGAAAGCTGAAGATGAAGAGGAATTTCACCTTTCAACATGGCAATGACCCCAAGCATACATCCAAATCAGCAAAATAATGGCTTCACTAGAAGAAAATTAAGTTTTGGAATGGCTCAGCCAGAGCCCAGACCTAAATCCAACAGAAAATATGTGGCGTGACTTGAAGAGGGCTGTGCACAAGAGATTCCCTCGCAATTTGACAGATTTGGAGCGCTTTTGAAAGGAAGAGTGGGCAAATATTGCCAAGTCAAGATGTGCCATGCTAAGACTCCTATCCAAGAAGACTGAATGCTGTAATTAAATCAAAAGGTGCTTCAACAAAGTATTAGTTTAAGGGTGTGCACACAAAAAATTATTAGTTCAAGGATGTGCACACTTATGCAACCAGAGTATTGTACTTTTTTTATTTTTTTGTATTTTTCCCCTAACAGATTTCTTGTTTTTCAATTGAATTGTACACATTATAGGTCATATTAAAGGTGGGAAAAGTTATGAAATGATTTATTGTGGTCTCATTTCTTTATATCACAAATACCTGGCATTTTAACAGTGGTGTGTACACATTTTCTATCCACTCTACTTAACAAAAAAAAAAAAAAAAAAAAAAAAAAAAATTCGAAGTTCTGCACGTACCATAACTTGGCATCTGTGCTGTCCATTTTCATTCTTCCTCACTGATTGGCAACAGATCTGACTCGGCCGCACTTCCAAGACTTGGATCAGAGTCTTGAGCTCCTCCCTCTTTCATAATGCAAATGGAAAAGATTTCCGTATGGGCTTCTAAAGGTGCATCATCCCCAACCCCTCAGATTGAGTTTGTTGCCCTAGTGCCTACAGAGTTATAGAAACAGAATAGATACAAAAAGAAATGAGGCTCAAACCTGAAACCTGAGGCTTCCAATAACACCCAAAGATCTTCCTAGAAATGACAAGGCCAGGGGATGGTTGGGAGGGAAGGTGAGGAAGAATGAAAATGGACAACACTGATGCCAAGTTATGGTAATTACATAACTTCTAAATCTAATGTCCTTTTCATTTTTCCTCACTGACAGGTCAAAGTCCCCATCTACATAACTCTTGGGAGGCCCTCAATGAAGGATATACCAGAGCACTGTTGAGCCAAATGAAGCCCCGCTTCTGGAAAAAGTGCCCAATTTGTAATGTGTGACAAAGGTATGAGCTTTTGACCATGAGGCTGCAGTAAAAATATCATCAATTGCAACTCTGGAAGAAAAAGCAGATGACACAGCCATAGATCTGGTAGATTCGGCTATTCCACATCTTTCTAAGAATAAATCTGTGAAATACAGTTAGCAATCCATTTGGCCAAAGTAATTTGGAAAGTGCTCGAACTAAACAATTCAGTAAGAAGGATACAAACAGCTTATCAGACTTCCTGAACTTGTTTGGTGATGATAAAAATGTAGTTGCCTATGAAAGTACAGTTTTGTACCTACCATAAATGTAGATGTTCGAGTGCTCATACAGCTGCAGTCATAACAGATGGGTTATCCTGCCGTCAGGCGGGTCCTCGGTCGGCCGAATTCCAAAGTCTAGGTCCAGTGTCAGTTGTCGTCGCTTCCTCCCTGACGTCAGTGCGGCAGGGGTATAAAAGAGGCAGCCGACGCCATTTTTTTCAGTTTTTCTTGCCCCAGATGTCAGGTGACCCCAGAAGGAAGGCAAACATAATGTTATACAAAAATGCAATGTTGATAAATCAAAAACAGTAGTTGCAAGCAAATACACCATAAAAAGAGTACCCCAAAAGGTTATATGAAAAGGGTTTGTCATAAGGCCTGTCCTAAGAGGGGTTGGAGGGAGGGAAACCTGGACTGCAGCTGTATGAGCACTCGAACATCTACATTTATGGTAGGTACAAAACTGTACTATGTTCATCGTGCATACAGCTGCAGTCATAACAGATGGGTAGAATCCCAAAGCTAAGTAAGGGTGGAAGGCACTAAGTGGAACTAGGAGGGGCTAGGATGCCCTGCAGGACTGCTGTGGCAAAGCCCGCTCTAGATTTAGAGTATAGTGGGAGGCGATAGTGCTTGGAGAAAGTGTGCACTGAACTCCAGGTGGCTGCTTCCAAAATATCCTTGGTAGGGACCCCCCTGAGGAAGGCTGCAGAGGTAGCTGTGGCTCTGGTGGAGTGGGATCTGATGCATGCAGGCACAGTTTTTCCATGAAATGAGTAACAAAAGCGTATGCAGTGGGCTATCCATTTTGAAATTGTCTGTTTGGAAATAGCCTTTCCTTGAGCACCTGCAGCATAGGACACAAAGAGTTGCTCAGATTTCCTGAATGGCTTTGTTCTGTCCAAATAATAACGAAGTTGTCTGTGAATGTCCAAGGAATGTAGTAGTCTTTCCCCTTTGTTTTGTGGATTAGGATAAAAGGTAGGTAAGTGGATAGTCTGATTCAAAGCTACACTGGATACTACCCTTTGGCATAAAGGTAGACTTGGTTCTTAAGGAAACTCTGTCCTGATGGAAAATGATGAATGGTTGCACAGCCATGAGGGCCTGTAGCTCTGAAACCCTGCGAGCTGAGGTGATAGCCAGAAGAAAGGCTGTTTTCCATGACAAGTACTGTAACTCTGATGAAGCTGGCTCGAAGGGAGGAAGGGTCAGCTTTTCCAATACGAAGTTGAGGTCCCAAGCAGGGACTGGTAGTTTTCCTTGGGGGTTTTATATTCTTTGCCCCTCTGAGGAACTGCCTTAAGAGAGGATGAGAGAATAAAGGAGGATCTGTGTTGTATTGTGCAGAAATGGCTGAAGAGTGGATCTTGATGGAGGAGAAGGAAAGTCCACTGTTTAACATCTCAGCTAGGTACTGTAAAATTTGAGGTATATCTATTACCCAAGGATTCTGTCCCTTCATTTGATTCCAGGCACAAAATCGTTTCCATTTGGCGGAGTAGGCTTTTCTAGTAGAAGGTCTTCTGGCCTCCAAGATGACATCCTGCACCTCCTTGGAGAGGAGAAACTGTTGGGAAATCAAGGAATTCTCCATGCAGCTAGATTTAGAGTTTTGAGATGGCTGTGAAGAGTTTTGTAGTTGTGCTAGGACAACAGAAGAGGGACTAGAGGTAGGATCCATGGTGGGGAATGTGTCAGGCTCTTCAGGAGCGGATACCAGTGTTGCCTTGGCCAGTCTGGAGCAATGAGAATCATTTTCGGCCTCTCTGCTCTAGCTTTTAATAGTACTTTGGGCAGCAGAGGAAGAGGCGGGAAGGCATAGACTGTCAATGTTGCCCAATTGAAGGAAAGTGCGTCCCCTTTCCAGGCCTGTGGATGATAGGTCCTTGAACAAAATTTTTTCAACTGGCAATTTCTGTGGGTAGCAAAGAGATCTATGTCTGGATGTCCCCATGCCTGAGTTATCTTTGTGAAAATTTGAGGATGCAACTTCCATTCATGTGGATCTGTCATATTTCTGCTTAGGTTGTCTGCCAGTGTGTTTTCCTTCCCTGGCAGGAATTGTGCCTGTAGTTGAATTTTCAATTCCAGTGCTGTGTTCCATAGGGCCATGGCTTGCCTGCACAGGGGGTATGAATGATTTCCCCCCTGTTTGTTTATGTACCACATCACTGTGGTGTTGTCTGTCCTTATCAATAGCTGGCCTAGATGCAGTAGGTCTTTGAAGGTCATAATAGCCTTTTGCACGGCTAGCATTTCCTTTTGGTTGATGTGAAGGAGCTTCTCTTTTCGTGCCCATTTTCCCTGAATGCACTGATCTGTCATGTGTGCTCCCCAGGAGTAGTCTGAGGCGTCTGTTGTGATGATTTGAGTTGCTTGAGGTACACAGAAAGGAAGACCTGTGTTTCTTTGGCAAGTTTGAGCCCACCACATAAATTCCTTTTGAAGGCATGGAATGAGTGGTATAATTGCTTCCAAGCTGTGGCTGTGTTGAGACCATAAGTTTTTTAGGTACCATTGAAGTTTCCTCATATGCAGCTTTGCACATGGGATAAGTAGGATGCAAGATGACATGAATCCCAGAGCCTGCAGGACTTTCCTTACAGTTAGCCTGGTGTAAGTTGCCATTTTTCTGAAGTATTGAGACAGTTGCCCTTGCTTGTCTGGCGTGAGGTAGGCCATCTGGGTGGTTGTATCCGAGTTGACACCCAGGAAAATTATTTGTTGAGAGGGTATTAGTTTTGATTTCTTTTTGTTGACTGTGTATCCCAGGAAGTTCAACAGTTTTATTACAAATGCCAGGTGCTGCAGTAGTATGTCCTTGCTGTCCGCTTGGATCAGGCAGTCGTCCAGATATGGGTAGATTTGTATCCCTTGTAGTCTGCAGAAGGCGATTACTGATGCCAGGCATTTCGTAAACACTCTGGGCGCAGTAGATAAGCCAAAGGGCAATGCAGAGAATTGGTAATGGGTTGAACCTGCAAGAAATCTGAGGTATCTTCTGCAATCTTGTCTGATAGGGACATGCAGGTATGCCTCCTTGAGGTCCAATGTTACCAGCCAAGACTCCTTGCCCAGCATGGGAAGAAGCTGCTGTAATGTGAGCATCCTGAATTTTGGCAATTGTAGATATGTGTTTAGGATGGATAGGTCTAAGATAGGTCTCCAATCTTTGTCTTTCCTTGGTACCAGGAATAGTCTGGAATAAAACCCTTGACCTTGTTCTTTTGCAGGTACCTCGAATTGCATTCATGTCCATGAGAGCTGAAATTTGTTTTTGTGCCTCTGCCCTTTGATTTTGTGGCAAGTTTGGCATGCCTCTCATTTTTGGAAGGGTGTGAAAGTGGAACCTGTAGCCTCAGTCTATAATGTCCAGAATCCATTTGTCTTTTGTAACAATATGCCAATTTTTTGAGAATAATGTCAGTTTTCCGCCCAAAGGTGCTGCCATTAAAGCTTTGCTTGGCAGGTGTAGGGGGAAGTCATTGTGTCTGTTTTCTAAAGACTGTGATCTATCTTCTCCACCTCTTGGGGTTGGTGCTTGCCACTGTCTGGCTCTGAAAGATCCTTGAGGTTGCCCTCTATCCCTTGGACGCCTGTATCTGCCCCTTTGAGGTCTGTCCATGGCTGGAAAGGACCAATTTTTTGAAGGCCAGTTTCTGCTGAAACGTGGAGGCTGTACCTGCAGGAAATCTTTCACTGTTTGCATTGATTTCGCTTTTTCCTCCATTTTCTTTAGCACCTCCTCTGCTTTAACACCAAACAATACATCTTTTTGAAGAGGTGCATCTAGTAACTTAGCTTTGACATGCTCTGGTAAGGTTTGCTCTTTGAGCCAAGCATGCCTACGTATAACAGACCCCGTAACAGCAGCTCTACATGAGGCCTCTAAAGCATCAAAACCACACTGCAAGGTATGTTTACCCACTTGCTCTGCCTTCGGGCACCGCGCGGCAAGAACGACTGAAGAAAATGGCGTTGGCTGCCTCTTTTATACCCCAGCCGCACTGACGTCAGGGAGGAAGCGACGACAACCGACGCCGGACCTAGACTTTGGAATTTGGCCGACCGAGGACCCGCCTGACGGCAGGATAACCCATCTGTTATGACTGTAGCTGTATGCACGATGAACATCTTCAAGTAGATGCAGCATATATTCACCCTTATTACTAAACTTGGGAAAGAAAACTGGCAAATGAATTGATTGGTTAATGGTTGTTTCCCTGGCCACTTTAGGCATAAAGGAAGGGTTTGTCCATAGTGATACTCTACCTTTATGGAAACAATGTTAAGAGCCTAGTACATACCACCTGGAGTTCAGAAATTAGAAGTTATGTACTTACCATAACTTGGCATCTGTGTTGTCCATTTTTCCTCACTGATCGGTTACGGATGTGACTCAGATGCATTTTTACGACTTGGAGCCTTATCTCGAGCTCCTCCCTCTACCCATAATGCACCTCACAATCCCCAACTCCTCAGATCAAGTTTGCCGCCTTACTGCCCAGTGGATTATAGAAACAGAACAGACCAAAAGAGGAAAAGAGGCTCAAACATGGAAAAAAAGAAGTTATGTCATACCATAACGTTCCATCTGTGTTGTTGATCTTCTTTGATTCATCACTGATGGGTTCGGTTCTGAGCCCTCGGAACAGAGTTGGCCTGATACCAAGCTCGCACCAGCCAAAAACTCTTGAGCAGCTAAGCTTCAACCCATAGTGCCCTTCTCCCTGTTACCTCAGATCGAATTTGCCCATCTTGTACTAGTAAAGCAGGGGCCATTTCTGCGCAAATGCCCTAACTCACCACTTGGACCCAAAGTATCCCCCAGGAGCCTTTGGAGGGGGAAGGAGGGTGGGAAGTGATGAATGAAAGAATATCAACAACACAGATGGAACATTATGGTAAGATATAACTTCTTTATCTGATGTTGTTAATCTTCTTTACACTCATCACTGAAGGGAGTGAATCCCCAGCTACCTTGTGTTCCTTGGGCAGCCCTTATGGAAGAACGTTCCTGACCACCACTGAGCCAAAGGCAGCTCTCCCTCTGGAGACCACATACAATTTGTAATGATTTATAAAAGTGTGGGGTTTAGCCCAAGGGGCTGCTGCACAGAGATCCATAGAAGCTCTGGAATGGAAGGCTACAGACATTGCCTCAGATCTAGTATGCAGGACCCCCTGCCAGCCTTCAACATAACTGCTAACAATGGCACTATCATCTACCCAGAAGCCCAGACTAAACTACTTGGTGTCATAGTTGATAACCTGAAGTTTGATGCGCATATCAATCAAACTATCAAAACCATTAATAAAAAGCTTGGCTGTCTTTACAGAATCAAACCTTTCCTTACCCAACTTCCTAGAACTGCTATTGCCCGTTCCCATCTGCTATCAACTCTTCTCTATGCCTCACCTTTATTCTCCAACTTAAACAAGGCAGATCTTAATAAACTATTATCCTGCTATAACCACATTGCCACATTTGCTACTGGCACAGCCTACCGGACACACCACTGTCACAACCTAAATCGACTAGGACGGCTTGGACTGCCAAGCCTACAGCAGTTCAACAAGCTAATAGTGGCACATAAAGTCCTTTACCAACCAGAAAATACACATGTAATGAAAAATATTATCAGCCCCTACACCAGCACCCGGCCACTGTGTTCATCCACTACACTCCTAGTTCAAACATACAAATCCAGCTACTCAGCTGGGGACTCTCTGCCAACTCTGTTGGAAAAATATGGAACAGACTCCCAGCTGACTTGACCCTAGAACCCTCACTAACTCAATTCAAAAACAAACTCAAGAAATATTTCAAAACCCATCGGTTATGTCATTGCACTAACCCCTAGTGACCTCTCTATTTCTTAGGTGCCTTACCTTCAACTACTTCTAACTTTTTTCTACCACTCCATTTCAGAAAGGGTCAATTGTATAACTGCTGCTCAGTGTGTGTCTTAAACCTGAATGTAATGTTATGTATGTTTAACTTTGAAAATAATGTTATGTTTTCTAAAATGTTTCATAATAAGTACTATATGTGCTAAATGGTGGTATTGCTTATGACTGTAATCTGCTTGAAACTAGCATTTACTAAATGTTCAATGTGTATTATTATCTTGAAGCTTTTCTCCCCGGGCCTCCGCTGAAAATGGACATGCATCCAATCGGACTATCCCGGTCAACAAATGTAAAATAAATAAATAACTCTGTGGCATAGGCATTTTTGCAAGTGAATAAATGTAGCGTATGCAGTCCCTTAACCATTCAAAAAAGTGACCTTGGAGACAGAATTTTGTTCAGAGAAGGAAATGAAAAGCTGGTTAGTTTTACATATTGCATTGGTCCAGTCTAAATAAAATCTGAGATGTCTGTGCACATCCAAGAAATGTAGACAGTATTCCTCTTTATTAGAAAAATTTGGGAAAAATATTAGCAAACCAATGGTCTGACTGATGGAAAAGTCCGAAACAACTTTGGGGAGGAAAGCTGGATTTGTCCAGTGTCATACTCTGTCCTTGGGGAAGATTAGATAGGGCCATTTGGTACATAATGCCTGAAGCTCAGAAATTTGTCTGGCCGACATGATGGCTACCAGGAAAAAAGATTTCCACAACAAGAATTTGAGGTCACACTTCACTCCAGGCTCAAAAGGGGGTTGAGTTAAGGACTGAAGAAAGTACAGTTGTGTACCCTTACCATAAATGTAGATGTTCAAGTGTATTCACTGTTGCAGTCATCACATTTGGGATATCTGCTTGCAGTAGCCCTCTGTCGGCCTGATTATCAAAGTCTTGGGTCCTGCGTCAGTTGCTGTCTCATCTTCCATGATGTCAGGTAGTCAGGGGTATAAAGCATGCAGCAGACGCCATTACATCAGTTTTTTTTTTGCCCCAGATGTCAGGTGCCCCCATAAAAGAAGCAATTATATACAAGGTTACACCTCCAACAAAAAGGCAATTACACCAAAAAGCTTTAAGCATAGTAAACAAGAATAGAGGTATAGTCAATAGAAATAAGGAGGCTGGAGGGAGGGTAACCAGGACTGCAACAGTGAATATACTCGAACATCTACATTTATGGTAAGTGTACACAACTGTACTATGTTTTTCATGTTTCACTGTTGCAGTCATTACACTTGGGTAGATTCCCAAAGCTAAGGATGGGAAGAGGTAATTAGATAGCATTAGGACCAGCTATAAGGCCCTGGAAGACTGCAGTGGCAAAGCCAGCTCTGGATTTAGAAAAAATTGGCAAGTGGTAATGCTTGGTGAAGGTATGTACAGAACACCAGGCAGCAGCTTCTAGGAAGTCCCCGGTCAGGACACCTCTAAGAAAGGCTGTAGAAGTAGATGCAGCCCTGTTGAATGTGGTCTTATCCCCTGTGGGGTAGGTTTTCCATGGTTCTTATAGCAGAAATGAATGCAATGGCCTATCCATTTAAAATGGTTTGCTCTGAAATAGCCTTCCCCTCTGCCCCAACAGCAAATGCAACTAGCAGCTGTTCAGATTTCCTGAGAGGTTTAGTCCTGTCCAAGTAAAATCTAAGTTGTCTGTGCACGTCCAAGGAGTGCAGTATTCGTTCCCCTTTGTTCTGTGGATTAGAAAAGAAGGTTGGCAAATGAATGGACTAAGGGCCACACTGGATACCACCTTGGGCATGAAGGAGGGATTGGTCCTGAGGTACACCCTATCCACATGAAAGATGATGAAAGGCTCCACAGCCATGAGGGCCTGTAATTCAGACACCCTTCTTGCTGAAGTGATGGCTAGAAGGAAGGCTGTTTTCCAAGAAAGGAATTTCAACTCTGCATATGCAGCTGGCTCGAAGGGAGGTAGAGTGAGCTTTTCCAAAACAAAGTTAAGGTCTCATGCTGGAGTAGGGGCTCTCCTGGGTAGTCAAGTTTTTGGCCCCTCTGAGGAATTGCTTCAGTAGTGGATGAGAGAAGAGGGGTGGTTCTGTATTGTAATGAGCTGAAATGGCTGAGGCATGAATTTTGATGGAGGAAAAGGAAAGTCCCTTGTGAAGCATCTCAGTTAAGTATTGAAGAATTTGAGGTAAATTGGGCACTGCTGTGCCCATCCCCTGAGTTTGGCTCCAGGAACAGAATCTTTTCCATTTTTCGCCATAAGATTTTCTAGTACTAGGCCTCCTTACCTCCAGAATGACATCCATCACTTGCTTACTGGGGGATGGGAATGGAGAGATCAGGTAATTAGCCAGACTGCCAGGTTCAGGGTTTGAACCTGGGGGTGCAGAATTTGCCCCTCCTGCTGAGACAGCAGAGCAGTGGTCTGGGGCAAGTGCCATGGCACAGCAGTGGCACACTGCGCAAGAGGGGGTACCAGTGTTGGTGTGGCAAGTCTGGTGCAATCAGTATTGTCCTTGGTTTGTCCTGTTTGATCTTTAGAAGTACCTGGGAGAGGAGAGTCAGAGGGGGAAAGGCAAACTGATAAGTTTTTCCAGGTGAAAGACAGGGCATCCAGTTTCCAAGCTTGTTTGTGGGGAGTCCTTGTGCAGAATTTGTCCAACTGGTAGTTCTGGGGGAAGGCAAACAGGTCTATCTCTGGGCTCCCCCCATTTGGTTCTCAACATGTTGAATATCTTTGGTTCCAGTTTCCACTCGTGTGGGTCCATGAGGTTTCTGCTTAGGTCATCTGCCAGTGTATTTAATTTTCCTGTCAGGAATTGAGCCTGTAGGTGCACTTGGTAGCTCAAGGCTGTGTTCCACAGAGCCATGGCTAGTCTGCAGAGAGAGTATGAGTGGGTTCCACCCTGCTTATGTACCACATAGCAGTGGTGTTTGTCCATTGTCCGTCTTTACCAATAATTGTCCTGGAAGAATGTAGTCCTTGAAGGCTGTCAGAGCATACTGTATAGCTAACATTTCTTTTAGATTGATATGCAGGTGCATTTGACTTGGGTTACATTTACCCTGAATGCACTGCCCTGCCAAGTGAGCCCCCCATGCATGGTCTGATGCGTCTGTTGTTAGGGTTTGGGCGGTAGGGGGTAGAGTGAATGGCAGTCCCTTGTTTTGGTGGCAGGCCTCTGCCCACCAAAGGAACTCTACCTGTAGACAAGGTATGATAGGAATCATTGATTCTAGATCCTGAGAATGTTGACACCATAGGCTTTTTAGATACCATTGTAGTTTCCTCATATGCAGTCTTGCATATGGAATTAGTAGAATGCAGGAGGCCATGAACCCCAGAGCTTGCAGAATTTTCCTTGCAGATAGCTGGGTTTTTATGGCCAATAGTTTGAAGTAGGCTGTCAAATGTACTTTTTTTCTCTGGCGTGAGGTAGGCCATCTGGGAAGTTGTATTCAAGCTTGCTCCCAGGAATAAAATTTGTTGGCAGGGTACAAGATGTGATTTCTTTTCGTTTATGGTGTACCCCAGAGAAGTTAGCAATTTCTTTACAAATGCCAGATAATTTAATAGCATGTCCTGGCTTTCTGCCTGAATTAGACAATCGTCCAGGTATGGGTATATTTGAATATTTCTTCGCCTGCAAAATGCAGTGACTGGAGCTAGGCACTTTGTGAATACCCTGGGTGCAGTAGATAAGCCAAAGGGTGGTGCAGAGAACTGATGGTGCATGTAGCCTGCTCTGCAGCGTAGGTACCTTCTGAAAGATTCCCCTACTGGGATGTGCAGGTAGGCTTCCTTTAAATCCAGTGTTGCCAACCAGGCATCTTTGCCTAGCATGGGAAATCAGCTGATGGAGAGTTAGCATCTTGAATTTTGGGATTACCAAAAATGTGTTTAGGATGGACAGATCCAGGATAGGATGCCAGGAATTGTCTTTTCTGGGTACTAGGAAAAGTCTTGAGCAGAAACCTTGCCCCCATACTTCTTCTGGAACAGGGTGAATAGCCCTGATGCTTAAAAGAGAGAGAACTTGCTTTTGAGCCTCTGCCCACTGATTTGGGGGTAGGTCTGGCCAGCCATTTGGGGTTGGTAAGGAGTGGAAGTGGAATCTGTATCCTTGGGAAACTATATTTAAAACCATTTTGTCCTGGGTAATGAGTTCCCAATTTTTTGCATGCAGGGCAATCTTTCCCCCTAAAGGTACAGTCAGATGAGCAGGACTTAGAAGGTTTAAATTTAAGTCATTGAGACAGTTTACCATAGGGGGGAGTCTTACTACTCCCTGCTTTGGAAGTGGGATCCCCCCCCCCTACTGATTAGGCCTGTGAGTACCTTGGGACTGAAGCCTGGGTGTTCTGCCGGTTCTGGGTTTGGACTGAGAAGGCCTGGAAGAGGCAGGAAAGGACCAATTCTTAGAGGGCCAATGCCTACTAAATCTGGGAGGTTATACTTGCAGGAAATCTTTTAACATTTTGCATAGATTTAGCATTTTCCTCCATCTTTTTAAGCACTTTTTCTGCTTTGTTGCCTAACAGGCGGTCTTGGTTTAAGGGAGCATCCAGTAATTTAGCTTTAACATGATCTGGCAAAGACTGCTCCTTAAGCCAAGCATGCCTTCTAAGTACAAACCAAGTGACAGCAGCCCTGCAAGATGCCTCTAATGAATCAAAACCACACTGCAAAGTATGTTTTCAAACTTGTTCAGCAAAATGCATTAAATCCTGTTGTTGTGTCATTCGGCTTTTCTCGGTTAGGCGTCACCACAGCTTAACTCCAGTCCACTAATGACTGGCAGTAGATTGTTAAGTGCCGAGTTGCTAGCCCTGACGCACAACCTTCAACGAAGGCACGCCCATTCACGCATGTCTCCACAGAGAAGACACTTTAGCTGAGAATGCATTAAATCCTGTAATTCTTTATATTCAGCAGTCAGGAAACAACATAATTTTCTGCTTAAGCAATCCAATAATATGCTGCTGATACTTTAACATATGAAACTGGCAGTTTAAGCCCTAATGGCTAAAGTAGCATAAGTGTATACCTTCTTTCCCCATCTATCCAGTGCCCTGGAATCTCTATCAGAGGGGGTAGGATTTTTGGCAGCAGTAGCCTTAATGCCCTTGGGTCCCTGTGAAATGGTCTCAGGATCTACAGTAGGATTTTTAAAGAGAAACTTGTGAGAGTCAGGTACCCTGTAATACCTATCAGGTTTTCTGGAAGCAGGAGGTAAAGAGTCAGGGGCCAGGCTAGAGTCAGAGAAGGCATTATCTACAATGTCCAGTACAGGAGGGATAGCTAAAGGCCTGTGTTGAGGCAGGAGTAAGAATTCCCTAAGCCTCTTTTTGGAGTCAAGAGTAATCCTGGCTTTCCCAGCGGAAATCCTCCCTAAGAGTAGTCAAGGTTTCACCAAAAGAGAAATCCTATGTAGGGAAAGCAGAGGGAATGGAGTCCTCTGCATCAGAAGGTGGATAAGGGCAAATCCTGGTCATCAGAGAAAACAGAAATTTCAGAATCCTGATCAGAAGAATCAGAAGGAAAATCAGTCCTAGGTCTCTCAGAGGGGGAAGGGTGGCTTCCCCTGATTAGAGTAATAAGGTCCTCAGCCATTTTATCATTTGTTTTTTAGGCATAGGGGCCTGGCCATATGGTCTGGGCATCAGTTTTTTAGGCATAGATCGAGTTTTAGGCCTAGAAGAAGAAGATGGCGTCGGTTTAATATGCAAGTCAGTAGGCCTGAATACACCCTCAGAAGCCAGTGCCTGCACAGCGGCTCCGGACCCATCCAAGGTAGAGACATCCACAGGTTACAGTAGAGTAAGCATCTCGCGGCATACCGGACTCCGAATGGGTCTCAGTAGAGGCCTGGGAATCTGACGTAGCGGGTATCAGGGGCTGCAAAAGCGCCTCACTGAGTACCGGCAAACTGGCGACTAGCTTAGTAGGAGCGTCGCCGGCAGCTTTGGACCTAGGCGGTCTGTCTCTGTCTTTATCTTTGAATTTTTTCAGAATGTCAGTAGTCGGGTGGCTTACCGAAGCCATTTCTGGATAAATGAACAGAGTACCAAAATATTTAGAAGCGTAAATATACTGACGATGAATAGTTCGTTGTTTAAATAGGGCACAAAACAGACAGCAATATACGTCGTGGTCTGGGCCTAGGCAAGGAATGCAGTACGAATGGAAATCTTTATGAGGTATTTGCTTTCCACAAGAAATGCAATTATTAACTTTTACTGACATCGGTTTAGAGCAAGAAAGTGTTTCCCCAACGGGGTACTTAGCTTAGTTGAAGACTTCGGTTCTGAAACTTGAAAACGAAAATTTCAGGAATCGGCGATCGGCACTTGCAAACTGCTTCTGCTTCGGGCACTGCATGGCAAGAAAGACTGATGTGATGGCATCGGCTGCATGCTTTATACCCCTGACTTCCAGACGTCATGGAAGATGAGACAGCAACCGATGCAGGACCCAAGACTTTGAAAATCAGGCTGACTGAGGGCTACTGCAAGCAGATAACCCAAATGTGATGACTGCAACAGTGAAACACGAAGAACATCTAACGTGAGGTTCCACGGCTCTATGGGTTGTCTGAATGGAGGCCGAATGTGAGAGACCCCTTTAAGAAAAGTTTTGCATAACCGAAGCAAGATGAGGGAAGAATTATCCAACCCATTTTGATAGCTCGAGATAGCCGGTAGATGTACTCGTTTGGTAGAAGCTGCGGCTCCATCTTCAAAGAATTTAGATAGGTATTGTAAAACTGCTGTGACTGAAGAAGAGTATGGATCTAGCATCTTTTCCTTAGACAAAATAGGGAACCTTTTCCATTTGTCTCAATATAGTCTTCTGGTGGATGGTTTATAAGAGGCCAGAATAATGTCACGAACAGGCGAGGTAAGGTCATCCTGCCTGGCGATTAACGGAAGTGGAGAAACCAAGCTGTCAGCTTGAGACTGGATAGGTTTGGGGGACAACCCTTGGGGGTGAAAATCAGGTCTGGAAGAGGGTCCAGAATCCTTAACAGATGAGGCCGAAGGAAGGGGAACCAAACTTGTCGAGGCCAAAAGGGGGCTATGAGGATCGCTTTGCACTACAACCGAATAGCTTTAAGAATTGGGGTATCAGAGGAATGGGGGGATAGGCATATAGCAGTCCTGCTGGCCAATCGTGAATTACAGCATCCTTTGGGGACTCCCTCTGTGGGGGGAAAAGGGCAAAATAGCTGCTGGATTTGTTGTTTTGACAGGGAGGTGAACAAGTCGCAGCAAGGCTGGGTCCCAACGGCTGAATATTTCTGCCGCTACGTCGGGATTGAGGGACCACTCTTGAGGCAGGAGAATACATCTGCTCAACTTGTCTGCAATCACTCTGGAAATTGCCGAGATATGCGCTGCTATCAGAAAGCGGTTGGAAGCTATCGCCCACTGCCAAATTCTCATGGCCTTTCGACACAGGGGATGGACTTGGTTCCTCCTTGCTTGTTGATATACCAGACTACTGACATGTTGTCTGACTGAATTGCAATCATTCCAGAAGGGAGAACAGGTTGGAATGCCTGCAACTCCAACAGCACTGCTCTCAGTTCTAGAACGTTGCTATGCAGGTTGGCCTCCAATGTAGACCATGCGCCTTGGACTTTCTTTCCCTGAAAATGCACCCCCCCCCCCACCCTATCAGGGAAGCATCCGTGGTCACAATGGCTTTGGGCTGGGGGGGCTGGAATGGACGTCTCCAAAGTTCTGTGTCTGGCCTCATCCACCAAAGAAGGTCCTGCTTGCAAGAACTAGTTATCTGAATTTGAAAGCATAGAGGGTAGTAATTCGGGAGCCATTGAAAAAGTAGAAGCCAGTGATGTATTCACATATGCAGTTTCGCAAGAGGCACTATTGGTATGGAAGCTGCCATGGATCCTAAAACCTAAAGAACCTCTCTCGCTGAGGGTTTGTTTTGACAGACTATCACCAGGAGATGGAGCCTCAATCTCTGAAGTCTGTGAGCTGGGAGTGACACCAGACATGAACGGGTGTCGAAAACTGCTCCAATGAATTCTATGTTCTGGGCTGGAGCAAGGTTGGATTTCTCCCAGTTTATAGTCATCTCCAAAAGTTTCACCAGGGAAAGAGTATATTTGTAGGGCTATTACCAGAAGATACTTGATGGGGGCAGTAAGGAGCCAATTGTCCAAATAAGGAAATACTCAGAATCCTTGTAATCTCAAGTGAGCTGTAACCACTGCCATGCACCTTGTGAACACTCTGGGGGCTGTAAACAGTCCGAACCGTCAGGGCACGAAACTGGTAATGACTGGCTCCTAGCTGGAAGCGTAGTAGACTCCTGGAGCATTTGTCCACTTTGATGTGTTAATACACATCCCGAAGATCTATCAAGCACATCCAATCAACTTCCCTTAGAAAACGGAGAATGGACTGAACCGTGACCATCCGGAATTTTGTTTGGGCAAAAGACTTGTTCAAATTGCTAAGATCCAAAATGGGTCTCCAGTCCCATCTTTTTTGGCACCGAAAAGAATCGCGAGTAAAATCCAGATCTGCATTGGTCTGGCGGGACTAGTTGGATGACTCTTTTTTGATGTAGCTTGCTTATTTCTGCAGCTGCTTCTTCTCTTTGAATGGCTGGAACTTCAGGAAGTTTTGTCAGAAGATTTGGTTAAGTGATGAGGGGAATGGTGTAGCATCTGGTTATGATCTTCTGCACCTAACGATTGGTGGTTACTGAATGCCAGGCAGCTTGGTGCAGAGAAAAACGTCCCCCCAACTGCTTCCAGAGGAAAGCAATCGGGCCGCTCTTCAGGAGCGCTAATAAGGCTGCCCAGAGAAAGAATCCCTGAGTCCTTGAATACGTGGAACCTCTCTGCCTCGATAGGGGCATCTTCCAGAATTGTTACCTCCTCTGCCCCTGAGGGTATCATCACCACATGTGGCATGGAAAGGACCCTGAGATTTTTTTGTACCACATTTTGCCGCTCCTCTGGTTCCTGAAAAAGGAACGTCGAGGGTTGGAAAAATGTAGACCTATGGCAGACAGGGTCTTACTGTCCTGCTCAGACCTGGCTAGGGTGTCCTTCACCTTGGAACCAAAAAGGGAAGATGCTTCAATGGGAGCATTCAGGAAGGAAGACTTGAAAAGGTCAGTGAAGTCACAGAGGTGCATCCAGGCATGGCATCTCATAACTAGGCCTGAACCCACCGCTCTAAATAACCCCTTCGGTTGCATGTGAGAGCAGCCTCATGGATGAATTGAAGATCAATTTCAGAGTTGCGAGTTAACTTTATCCCTTACCCCGTCAGACACCTATCCTGCGAGTGTTCGGAAACCAAGTCTCTTTGGAGCCTTGTAAAATATGCCAAGTAATTCAGAGACAGCATGGCAAAGGTTGCTGAAGCAAAAAAATCGCTTCCCTGATCTGTCCATGGCCCGGGACTCTCTGATGGGTGGGTGAACAGTATGACTCTCTTCGGCAAGGTGCTTTTTCGTGGCTGCCACTGCCACCACCACCATAGCATCGACTGGTAACCCTCTGGACCAATGGGTTTTCCTTGGGGGGGGGGGGATATCTTGTCAGGTCTCCAAGGGACTGACTCAACAGAATCAGGGTTCTTACAGGCACTCTGCACCACGAGTTGTACTAGCTCGTCTGCAATTGGGGTCACCCAAGAGGTAGATGGCCGGGCACAGAAAGCCTGCAGAAACACAGGCTCCTCGAAAGAAGGGTTAGTGGGCTTCCAATAACCCCTCTGTTTCAATATTTCAAGGATGTCTTCAAAGGAGGACATCATCAGGGGTGACCGTGGAGAACCTTCACCATCATAGAAATCCATGTCCTCCATCAGAGACTCTTCAGGGGAGTCTACATGCTTCCTCTTGTACAATCTCTTCCATGGGGGCTCCTTAGACTGCGCACCCTGCAACGGAGGGTCTTACGGCTTCCCTGCCTGGTGTCCCAAGGAAGTGGCTTGTGACAGTTGTAGCTCAGGGGAAAAGGAGGTCTGGGATTCCGGCATCGGTGGAATGCTTCCAGAAGCAAGTGCCCTCTTCATAGCTCGGAAAGCAGGTCCGTCCTAAGAGGGATGGGAGCACGGAACAGAGAAGGACAACCTCGGAACCGTGGTCAAACCCCGATCCGTCAAACCCGCTACCGCAGATGGAGCCTCAAGTAGGATCAGTGCAGACAGGACTCCCGGCACCAAGGATGGAACCGTCGAAACACTCAGAACCATGCCACGAACCTAACAGCCAGCAGCCCAATCACGGGGTTGAGGAAGGCCAAAGGGACAGTCCCGGAACCCTAGTGAGGTCCACAACAGGCGCCGAGATGGGGGGGTTCTGAAAAGGACATCGGAGTAGATGGCTTTTGAACCAGTATGGTCAAAGGAGGAGAATATGATGGAGTCTGTGGAGAAGTCAACCCAAGTCCTGCTGGAGGATGGGTCCTAGAAGGGGTGGGTATCCCCCAGGCTGTCAAAAGCTGGCCCACAAGACGCACCACATCAGACTCCTGGTGATCTAGTGGATACTCCCAACAGGGATTCAGATCATTCTAGGAACGGACTTTACACCTGCCGTAGAAATAGGCCTCTAGATGGTATCGGGTCCGTGGTGTGGAATCTACCGGCACTGATGTCTCAAGTTTGGAGACTGGGAGTAGTGGAGTCAAAATCGCAGTTATCGGGACTGTGAAAGGGCCAGTGCCGAAGGGGCACTCGGAGCCGACAAGGAAGGTTCAGTCGTAATTGGAGAGATAGGCATCAAAGACCTGCACTGTGCCGAAGCGGCACTCTGGGCCTAAGTCACAGTAGTTGTAAGATCGACAGACTGTGCCAGTATCGGAGAGAAAGATGGCGCTGACATACAAACAGCCGTAACTGGAGTGGACGAGGTCGGTACCCAAGAGGCAGACTTATGCTCCGAAGATAGCTTAGGCACTTTAGGCTTTACAGATTTGCCCTGGTCACCCAATGGTGAAGAGGGAATGGAGTGGGACCTTTTCCTATCCTTGACTGGAGTGGATGAGACCTCCAAGGCAGAAAGGGCCTCTGAAAAGGGAGACTTAAGTAAGCCCTTTAGAATCAACTTATTTTTGCACTCGTTCAAAGTGTGCTGACTGAAACTTTGACAAATCACACAGGGAGGTGCACCGAAAGATGGGGCACCCCCAAACAAACATAATCATCATGGGAATCACCGTTAGGCAGTTTACCCTTACATGAAGTATGCTTAAACCCCAATGTGCCCTTTTTATCAGACATGATTGAAATTACACACAACAATCCAGAAAAAAAACTAAAAGAAAAATTCTAAGTCTAAGATATCTAAATAGACAATATATCTACTGAAATATATATCAAAAACACACAACTAGTTAGCTAGAAAGGGAAACAAAAAAAATACCAACAATGGTATTCAAGAGATACCACTAGGGTATGGAGAAGGCCGTACCACCAATGGTACTTAACAGGTCACCAAACTGGTAGAAACAGGAGTGAAAGGTCTAAATACAGCTGTAAGTTATAGAAATATCAATAATAACAAGAGAAAGGAAACAATATAAAATATCCTGAGAGATATCAAAAGTTTTTCACTTAGCTGACAGCTTGGCTGAAATGCGGCTTTACGGCTATGCGGCAAACAAGATCTGGGGTAACATGGAGAAGACCACTATGGAAAGAAACTTATCTCGAGAGTTTTTGGCTGGCGCGAGCTTGGTATCAGGCCGACGTGGTTCTGAGGGCTCGGAACCGAATCCATCAGTGATGAATGGAAAGAAGATTAACAACATCAGATCAAGTGTTCCAAAATTCATCCAAAAATCCTTATAGGAGTGACAAGACTGGGAGATGGCTAAGAAGAAAGGTGAGGAAGAATGAAAAAAGGACAACACAGACACCAAATTATGGTAAGTACATACCTTCTAAATCTGATGTTTTCATTCTTCCTCACTGATGGGTCAGTCCCCAGCTATACATTTCCTGGGAGGCCCTCAGGGAAGGATTTGTCAGAGCACTCTACAACAAAAGGAAGCCCTTCTTCTGGAGACAATGTCCAATTTATAAAGTGTAACAAAGGTATGAGTCTTTGACCATGTGGCTGCAGCTCAGATATCATTAATGGAAATTCTAGAGGAAAATGCAGATGAAGTAGCCATAGCTCTAGTGGAGTGGGCCTAGGAGTTCTAGCCAGTTCCAAACAATTCAGAGAACTAGTCAGAGAAATGCAATCAGTAATCCATTCGCCGAAGGTAATTTTGGAAACCGCTTGACCTAAGCAGTTAGGGAAAAAAGATATAAACAACTGATCAGACTTCCTGTATGATCTTGTTCTATGAAGACAGAAACATACTTGTCTATGAAAGTCAAAATGATGGAGCATATATTCGCCTTTATTGGTACAGTTAGGTAAGAAAACTGGCAACTGTGTGGATTACATAATGTTAGTCTCTGTAGCTACTTTAGGCATAAATGAGGGGTTGGTTCATAGAGATACCTTATCTTTATAGAAAATTATGTAAGGAAGCCTAGCTGACAGGACATGGAGTTCAAAGATTCTTTCTGCTGAAGTACTATGCACAATGGATAGGAGTGGATTCCTCCTTGTTTGTTGATGTACCATCTACTGGCATGTTGTCCGTATGGATAGCAACGGTCCCCAGAGGTAGAATGTCCTAAAAGGCTTGCAACATTAGAAGGACTGCTCTCATCTCAAGTACACTGATGTGCAACTTGGTCTCTGAAGCAGACCACGTACCTTGGACCATCTTCCCCTTGTAATGCCTCCCACCTCAACTGGGAAGCATCCGTGGTCACTGTGGCTGTGGGGCGGGGGGAATGGCCTGCTAAAAAACAGGTCTCACTGTATCCACCATTGAATATAACGTTTGCAAAGGAGTGGGTTTGATAGGAACAGATAGGGGCCGGTAAAGACTAGACAACTGCACTGCCAAGGTCCACTGGCGGATTCGCATGAAAAATCTTGCTAGTGGGATTGGAATAATAGCTGCTGACATTCATCCAAGAGCATGTAACATTAACCTTACCAGAGGGGATGGAAAAGACAAATTACAGTTGTGTACACTTACCATAAATGTAGATGTTAGAGTGTATTCACTGTTGCAGTCATTACATTTGGGTTATCCTGCTGGCAGGTTGCCCTCAGTCGGACAGAATTCCAAAGTCTTGGGTCCTGCATCGGTTTTTGTCACCTCTTCCCTGACGTCAGGTCATCAGGGGTATAAAAGATGCAGCCGATGCCATTTTATTCAGTTTTTCTTGCCCCAGATGTCAGGTGCCCCCAAAAGGTTAGGCTAAAATTATGTAAATAAAACATACTTGCACCAAAATAAGCTTTACCTTCATCTATAAGCAAATACACCACCTAGGTTGTATAGTTTAGAGAAATAAAGATAAGTTCCAGCAAAAATAACGGGGATGGCGGGTGGGCAACCTGGACTGCAACAGTGAATACACTCGAACATCTACATTTATGGTAAGTGTACACAACTGTATTATGTTCTTCGTGTTTCACTGTTGCAGTCATTACATTTGGGTTGAGTCCCAAAGCTATGGTTGGGGGGGCTGGAGCTAGACAGCATAAGGAGCGGCTATGAGGCCCTGCAGAACTGCAGTGGCAAAGCCTGCCCTGGATTTAGAGTAGAGAGGCAGATTGTAATGCTTTGTAAAGGTATGCACTGAACTCCAAGTAGCAGCCTCTAATATGTCTTTGGTTGGTACTCCCCTGAGAAAGGCTGCAGAAGTGGCTGCAGCTCTGGTTGAATGTGGCCTAATGCCCTTAGGCACTGGTTTGCCATGCTGTGAGTAGCAGAAACTAATGCAGTGACCTATCCACTTCAAAATAGTCTGCTTGGAGATAGCCTTTCCTTGTGATGCTGTGGCATATGCCACTAGTAATTGCTCTGTCTTTCTGAAAACTTTAGTTTTGTCCAAGTAGAATCTAAGTTGTCTGTGTACGTCCAAAGAATGCAGAATTTTCTCCCCCTTGTTCTGTGGATTTGGATAAAAAGTTGGCAAATGAACTGTTTGGTTAAGGGCTACACTGGATACCACCTTAGGCATAAATGTAGGGTTTGTTCTCAGAAAAACCATGTCTGGATAGAAAATGATAAAAGGTTCCACAGCCATGAGAGCCTGTAGTTCTGAAACCCGTCTTGCAGAAGTTACTGCTACGAGCAGAGCTGTTTTCCAAGATAAGAACTTTATGTCCGCAGTAGCAGCTGGCTCAAAAGGCGGTAAGGTGAGTGTTTCCAAGACATAATTGAGGTCCCATGCAGGGATTGGCGTTCTCCTTGGAGGCCTTAAGTTTTTGGCTCCTCTGAGGTACTGCCTTAATAAAGGATAAGAAAAGAGTGGTGGCTCTGTATTGTAATGAGCCGAAATGGCACAGGCATGGATTTTAATTGATGAAAAAGATAGGCCTTTGTCCAGCATCTCAGTTAAGTATTGCAAAATCTGAGGAATGTTTGGGACAGCTGTATCAGTTCCCTGATTTTGGTTCCAAGCGCAAAATCTCTTCCATTTATCAGCATAGGATTTTCTAGTACTAGGCCTTCTGGCTTCTAAAATGACATCCATCACAGCTTTACTGAGAGGTGTAGTTTGTATGGCTACATTATCCGCCATGCTGCCAGGTTTAGGGTTCTGAGTTGGCTGTGCAGAATCTGATTGTTTTGCTGGGAGAGTAGATGAAGTATTTGGGGTAAGGTCCAGACTGGGCATTGGGACAAGTTCCTTAAGATCAGATACCAGTACTGGCGTGGTCAGTCTGGGGCAATCAGAATCATTTTTGGTTTCTCCTGCCTGACCTTTAGGAGTACCTTGGGGAGGAGAGGCAGTGGTGGAAAGGCATATACTGATAGGTTTAGCCAGTTGAAAGATAAGGTGTCCACTTTCCAAGCTTGTCTGTGGTAAGTCCTTGTGCTGAATCTCTTTAGTTGATTGTTTTGAAGGGAGGCAAATAGATCTATGTCCGGGCGTCCCCATTTCTTTATCTTTCTGAAGACTTGTGGATCCAGGTGCCACTCATGGGGATCCATGAGGTTTCTGCTTAGTTCGTCTGCCAGAGTATTTTCCTTTCCTGGCAGGAACTGTGCCTGCAGATGAACTTGGTAAGTCAATGCTGTGTCCCATAAAGCCATGGCTAGCCTGCACAGGGGATAAGAATGAGTGCCCCCCTGCTTGTTTATGCACCACATGACCGTGGTGTTGTCTGTCTTTATCAGTAGTTTTCCGGATGAAGTAGGTCCTTGAAGGCTGTCTGGGCATTTTGAATAGCTAGCATCTCTTTTTGATTGATATGTAGATGCTTTTGATTTGTGGACCAGGTGCCCTGAATGCCTCTTCCTGCCATGTGTGCCCCCCAGGCATAATCTGATGCATCCATCGTTAGGCTCTGCCTGGCTGGGTGCAGTGAGAACGGCTGTCCCTTGTTTTGGCGACGAGCCTTTGCCCACCATCGAAATTCCTGTTGCAGGCAGGGAATCAGAGTAATCATTGTTTCCAGACTGTGGCAATGTTGTGCCCAGACACTTTTTAGGTACCACTGAATTTTCCTCATATGCAGTCTTGCATATGGAATTAGTAAGATGCAGAATGCCATGAAGCCCAAAGCCTGCAGAATTTTTCTTGCAGACAACTGGGCCTTTGTTGCTATTTCCTTGAAATAAGTAGTCAGTTGCCTTTGTTTGTCTGGAATGAGATAAGCCATCTGGGCAGTTGAATTTAAGCTTGCACCCAGGAATATTATCTCTTGAGAGGGTACTAGTTTTGATTTCTTTTTGTTGACTGTGTACCCTAGGCATGTTAAGAGTCTTATCACAAACGTCACATGCTGTAGTAGAATGTCCTTGTTCTCTGCTTGTATAAGGCAGTCGTCCAAGTAAGGGTATATTTGTATTCCTGTCTGCAGTAAGCAATTACTGGAGCCAGGCACTTTGTGAAGACCCTGGACGTAGTAGATAAGCCAAAGGGCAGTGCAGAGAATTGGTAATGCTTTGAGTCAACCTTGAATCTGAGGTATCTTCTGCATGGTTGTCTGATTGGTACATGCAGGTATGTCTCTTTTAGATCTAAAGTCATGAGCCAAGCCTTGCTGCCCAGCAAGGGCAGAAGCTGCTGTAAGGTCAACATCTTGAATTTTGGTATGTCCAAGAAAGTGTTTAGAATAGATAGGTCCAGTACTGGTCTCCACGCTTTGTCCTTTCTGGGTACCAAGAACAGCCTCGAGTAAAATCCTTGTCCCTGCTCTTGTCGTGGCACTTGTTGAATAGCCCTCATGTCCATGAGAGCTGCGACTTGTTTTTGAGCCTCTGCCCATTGATTTTTTGGCAGGTCTGGCCAACTGTTTGCCTTTGGCAGGGTATGGAAATGAAACTTGTAGCCCTGTGACACTGTCTAGAATTAGAAGTTATGTACTCACCATAACGTTCCATCTGAGTAGGTGTATTCATTTGTCTGCAACCTGTGGGTTATGGATCCGATATCGGATCTGAACCGGCATGGTTTACCAGCTATGGATCCAAGCTCTCAGCTCCTCCCCTCACCCATAATGCCCTGCTCTACCCTCATGACCTCAGATCGAGTTTACCAAAAGCAAGAACACCCTGAAAGGGGTAACACAACATATGCAGGAAACTGAAAGGCCAGGGGGATAGGAGGGCGGGATGGTTGCAGACAAATGAATACACCTACTCAGATGGAACGTTATGGTGAGTACATAACTTCTAAATCTGAAGTAGGAGATTCATTTGTCTGCAACCTGTGGGACAGAGTCCCAAGCTACCTGAATCTTGGGCGGCCATCATGGAAGGATATTCCGGAGCACCGCGGAGCCAAAGGATGCTCTACCCCTAGATGCAAGATCCAACTTGTAGCGGGAAATAAAAGTATGAGATAAAGCCCACGTGGCTGCTGCACAAATATCATCTAGAGGAATCCTAGCCTTAAAGGCTGCCGAGGTACAGACTGACCGGGTTGAATGGGCATGTACACCCTCCGGTGCGGGCCTTCCTGAAGCTTGATAAGCCAATAAAATACATTGTGAAATCCAGCGAGACAGTGAGACTTTAGAAATTGGCTTGCCCAAATTAAATTTAGCAAAGGAAATGAACAGCTGGTTGGATTGCCTATGACCAGCCGTCCTGTTTAGATAAAATCTAAGTTGCCTGTGAACATCTAAGGAGTGAAGCTTGTATTCACCTTTGTTTTCATATTTAGGAAAGAAAACAGGGAGGTTAATGGATTGATTAATGTTTGCTTCAGAAGCTACTTTAGGATAAAAGGACGGGTTGGTCCTGAGGTAAACACGGTCCGGATGAAAGACCAAGTAAGGAGGTTTAGCTGATAATGCTTGGAGCTCTGAAACTCTCTTGGCCGAAGTAATGGCTACTAAGAAGGCAGTCTTGAACGACAAGAATTTCAGATCTACCGTAGCAACCAGTTCGAAGGGGGGGGGGGTCAAGGCCTGGAGAACTAGGGAGAGGTCCCAAGGAGGAACCGCTTGTTTTACAGGGGGCCTGAGAAGAAAAGTACCTTTAAGGAAAATTTTACACAACTTGGCCGACATCAGTGAATTGGAGTCATGACCAATGTGATAATGTGAAATTGCCGCAAGTTGTACTTTGACCGTGGAACTGCTGGCACCATCGTTAAAAAGAGTGGTTAAGAAATCAAGCACTAAAGGGAGAGGAACTGTGAAGGGGTTTAGGCCTTGCCGCTCCGCCCACAAAGAAAACCGTTTCCACTTGCTACGGTAGACTTTCCTAGTGGATGGTTTATGAGCTGCCACCAGGATCGCCTTAACAGGAGACGAAATACCGGGAGTCCTGATCAAGAGTGGAACTGGAGCAGCCAAGCGGTCAGCTTCAGGTTGTCCAGGTTCGGAGGATATAAGCGGGATGGATGAGATATCAGATCCGGAATGGGATCTAGAATCCAAGGAGGATTCACAGAGTGAGACCTTAGGAAGGGGAACCAGATCTGTCGATGCCAAAACGGAGCAATGAGAATCATTCTGCACCCCAACCGAGAGGCTTTCTGAAGAACTTGGAGCATCAGAGGCAAGGGGGGATAAGCATAAAGAAGACCGGGTGGCCAAGCATGCACCAGAGCGTCTCTTGGGGAACCTCCTGGAGGAGGTATCAGAGCGAAAAACTGTCGCACTTGGTGTTTGAGGGAGAGGCAAAAAGATCGCAAGAAGGAGTTCCCCACCGTGCGAATATGTGTTCCGCTACTTGAGTATTGAGAGACCACTCGTAAGGGGTGAGAATGGTGCGACTGAGCTTGTCCGCCAGGATGTTGGACCGACCCGGAATGTGCGTTGCTATGAGAAAGCGGTTGGTGGAGATTGCCCATTCCCAAACTCTCATGGCTTCTCGACAAAGAGGGTAAGACCTGGTTCCTCCTTGCTTGTTGATATACCAGACAACCGACATGTTGTCCGATTGAATCGCAATTGTTCCCAAGGGAAGAAAGGCCTGAAGTGCTAGCAACGCTACGAGCACTGCTCTCATCTCTAGAACGTTGATATGCAGTAAGGTCTCTGAATCGTTCCACGTGCCTTGGACGGTCCGGCCTGCAAAATGCCCCCCCCCACCCGAGGCGGGAGGCGTCCGTGGTCACCGTGGCGAGAGGGGGAGAAGCACAAAATGGGCGGCCTCCGTGGAGATCTGGAGAGTGAAGCCACCACAGGAGGGACCGCTTGCAAGCCTTGCTGTTCGCAATGGGATGATGCATAGGAAGAGCAAGATACGACCACTGTACTAGGAGTGTCCACTGGAGGATGCGCATATTGAACCTGGCGAGAGGAAGAAGTGCTATAGCAGCCGCCATGGACCCTAGAGCCCTCAGGACCAACTCCGGAACTGAGCTTGAGTGGAGAATGGCCCGCACCTGGAGTTGCAGATTTTGAACTCTGTCCACAGTGAGGAAGGCTTTTAAACTCCTTGTGTCTAACCTGGCACCTATAAAATCTATGAACTGCGTGGGTGCTAGGTTGGATTTTTTTGTGTTTATAGTGATGCCCAGACTGGGAGCAAGATGGAGAAAGGAGTCTCGCGCCAATAGTAGTAGATGCCTTGTTGGGGCGGTAAGGAGCCAGTCGTCCAGGTAGGGAAAGACCTGTACCCCCTGAAGCCTCAGGTGGGCCGCTACCACTGCTAATACTTTGGTGAACACCCTGGGGGCTGTGGTGAGACCAAAGGGAAGGACCCGGAACTGGTAGTGACTGGCTCCAAGCCGGAAGCGGAGAAACCTCCTGGAGCGCCTGTCCATTAGTATATGGTAGTACGCATCCTTGAGGTCTATGGAGCACATCCAGTGATTTTCTCCCAGAAGGGGGAGAATAGACTGCAGAGTGACCATTCGGAACTTCTCCTTGGGAACTGCCAGGTTCAAGAGAGAAAGGTCTAAAATTGGTCTTAGATCCCCCGTCTTTTTTGGCACTAAAAAGAACCTGGAGTAGAACCCTGATCCAATCTGGTCTGGGGGGACGGGCTGGATGACTCTTTTCTTTAGCAGATGGCCAATTTCTGCCAAAGCGGCCTCCCGTTGACTGGGTGGAACGTCGGGGAGGGACTTCAATTTTGGCAAGTGACGAAAGGGGATACGGTATCCTCTGGATATGATCTGGAGAACCCAGCTGTCTGATGTTATGGACTCCCATGCCCTAGGTGCTCCGAAAAACGTCCCCCGACTGCCTCCAGAGTGGAGCAGCCGGGCAACCCCTCAGGGTTGCTGCGCGGGCCGTTCAGAGAAGGGTTCTCTGGACCCGAAGTTCCTGGGAGCCCCTCTGCCTCTAGGGCGGCGTCCTCCCTGTCCTCCTCTGCCACGGAAGGACTGGTTGTCCGCAGCAGGCTGGGATTGCTGCGACTTTCGGAACCACATCTTCTTATGACCCTTTTGGTTCCTAGAATAGGGCCTCTGGGGTGCAGAGAAGCGGATTCCGACGGCAGACAGCGTCTTCCCGTCCTTCTCGCTCTGGGTCAAAGTGTCGCGAACAGTTTTGCCAAAGAGGGCAGAACCATCGAAGGGGGCGTTCGCAAATGACGCTTTGAAGGGCTCTGAGAAATCGCAATGACGGAGCCAGGCCTGACGTCTAGTAACTAGACCTGCCCCTGCGGCTCTAGCGGCGCCTTCCGTAGCATGGGAGAGTAGCCGCATAGAGGTATTGGTAACGGACCTGAGTGGCCATGCGGGTGGAGTGCAGCACTTTGTCCTCCTCCGACATGGACTCTGGGGGGGATGCAGCGTATTCTTTAATAAGATCGCGCTGCATCTTAATCACATGTGTCAGATAGTTCAGCGCCCTTACCAAGAAGGTCGCTGAACTAAACATCCGCTTCCCCAAGCGGTCCATCATCCGAGACTCCTTGCTCGGGGGATGGACTGAGGGACTCTCCTGAGCAAGTTCCCTCTTGGTGGCCGCCGCCGTCAACATGGCATCCACCGGAGGCCCCTTACTCCAATGGGCACGGTCAGCCGGGGGACTGAGGATCCGGTCGGGCCTTTTAGGGACTGGTTCCACGGTGTCCGGTTCCTTTCACGCCCTGGTGGTAATGAGGTCCACCAGGGGGTCGGCAGGAGGGGACACCCAAGAGGTAGACGGGCCCGCTTCAAATGCCTCCAAGAACACGGACTCGCCCGAGGAAGACTTGGGGGCAGACCACTCCCCCTTATGCGGAGCATTTCCATGATGTCTCCAAATGAGACATCCTCGGGGGGTGACCGTGGGGAGCCTTCCCCTTCCTCCAAATCCGTGTCTTCCGTGAGAGACTCGGGGGAGTCAATGTGCCTCCTTTTGCACGTATGCGAGGAACATCCTCTGGGGGCTGTCAGAGGACTCCTGCAACAGTAACCTGTTCCAGGGGAACAGCTTGGGGCACAGGAGCGGGCTGTCCCAAGGGCCGGATGGTGGAAGCCTGACCCAGTGCAGAGGGAGCGCGGGACGGAGCAGAGACAAGTGCCGGGGGTCCGGAGACCCTCAAC
The DNA here is from genome assembly GCF_019279795.1 of Protopterus annectens. Classification (NCBI taxonomy): domain Eukaryota; kingdom Metazoa; phylum Chordata; order Ceratodontiformes; family Protopteridae; genus Protopterus; species Protopterus annectens. The sequence goes on from NC_056741.1 coordinate 1,112,514,346, forward strand.
AGGGCCCTCTCCACTACATCAAAGCGAAGGGGAGCCGACCTCGACCAAAGGATCTGACAATCGGCTCCCCTCGGATCCGAGTGGATCGGAGCCGGCGCCAAGCGCCGGATCCGGCGACAGTGCGCTCCGACACAGACGGCGCCGAAGGAGCACTGATCCCCGGATCCGAAGCTCGGAGCCAGGCTCCGAGAGGTCGGATCCGATGCACTCGAGGGCAGGGTCGGATCCGGAGTACCAAGTACTATCAGCGCCGGCCCACCCCGGCCCGGCTGCTCGGCTCCAACTGCTCCGAACCCGGTAGCGGGTCGGAGAAGGAGCAATTGGCTTGAAAAAGGGGGTCGAGCTCCCCCCCAGAGGGGGGGGGAGGCAAGAGCACTCCCATCTGCACCTGGGCCTGGATGAACCTTCTCATCATCCAGTCCAGATCAGCGTCCGACAGGCTATAAGTTGATCTCGACGAGGCTACCGAGGTAGGCCTTGAGTGCCTCCTCGATAGCCTCGACGGAGATCGGGTCTCCTCCTCCTCAGGTCCCGGTGAAAAACACGCTGGAGACCGGAGCCGAGGAGGGGAAGAGCCAGCAGACAAGGAGGCCGGGGGAGAAGCCCGCTTGGCTGGCGGGGCCGAAACAGAGGTCTCGGCCCGCCGCTTATGGTACTTCTCCCTCCGGTCCTTCTTCCTACCTTCCCTCTCCTCCGAACCCCTACAGGGAGGTTGACTCCCAGGAGGAGGAGGGGGAGCCGGAGAGGGGACAACCGTGGTAACGGTTACCCCCGAAGGAGCGGAGGCCAGAGCCGAGTCCGGCGGCAAAAGACCCGCCAAGACAAGCTTGGACCTCTGCTCCTTCAATGCCCTGGGGTTGAACCCTGCACAAATGGAACATCCAGATGTGAGGTGTTCAACCCCCAGGCATCTAACACACCGAGTGTGGCCATCAGCTGGGGAAAGCTTATGGCCACACTCGGAGCACTTAGAAAATACAGCTTTGGGCTGCTCAGACATCCCAAAAGCAAACAAACAAGGTTACTAGACTAATAAAAGTAAAGTAACAAAAACCACTCACAGGCCCAAACACACACTACGCTACCAGCGAGGGGAGGGATAGTAAAAATAAATTTTAAACACTAAAAGTATAATAATATAAAAGGGAAACCTACACTTTCACACAACATTTACAAAAAACTTTCAAAATTAAGCACTTTTAATACTAGAAATTTCACTTAGCTGGAGAGCTGGAAAAACACAATCTGGTCACCATGCGCAGCAAACGAGATCTGAGGTCATGAGGGTAGAGCAGGGCATTATGGGTGAGGAGAGGAGCTGAGAGCTTGGATCCATAGCTGGTAAATCATGCCGGTTCGGATCCGATATCGGATCCATAACCCACAGGTTGCAGACAAATGAATCTCCTACTTCAGATCCCATTTGTCATGGGTAATAATTTGCCAATTTTGAGAAAAAAGTGCTAGTTTTCCCCCTAAGGGTGCTGCCAGAAAAGTAGTGCTTGGTGCAGGCAGGGGGAAGTCATTGGGACTGTTTCCTGTATGGTTGTGATCTGTCTTTTCCACCTTTGGAGGTACAGGCACTCCACTGCTTAGACCTATAGGAACCTTGTGGCTGTGATCTGCCTCTCTAGGGTGCCTGGATCTGCCCCTTTGAGGTCTGTCTTAAGACTGGAAAGGACCAATTCTTTGTAGGCCAGTGTCTGCTAAATCTAGGTGGCTGTACCCGTAAGAAATCCTTGACCGTATGCATAGATTTAGCTTTGTCCTCCATTTTCTTTAACACCTCTTCTGCCTTAACACCAAACAAGGTATCATGTTGTAAAGGAGCATCTAATAACTTTGCTTTAACGTGGTCAGGCAGATTTTGTTTCTTTAACCAAGCATGCCTCCTAATGACAGAACCCGTAACAGCGGCCCTGCAGGAGGCCTCCAGAGAATCAAAACCACATTGCAAAGTATGCTTTCCAACTTGTTCAGCTGCATGCAATAAATCCTGCATTTCTTTGTTTTCTGCACATTCAGAATTTGCCATTATTTTCTGTTTAAGCAGTGTCATGATACATTGCTGATATTTGAGCATATGAAACTGGCAATTTAAAGCCCTTCTAGCCAAAGTAGCAGATGTGTAAATCTTTTTTCCCCATCTATCCAATGCCCTAGAATCCCTGTCAGAGGGGGTAGGGTTTTTAGCAGTAGAAGCCTTGACCCCTTTGGGGCCCTGTGAAAAAGTTTCTGCGTCTGCAGACGGGTTTTTGAAAAGGAATTTATGACAGTCAGGAACCATGTAGTATCTGTCCGGCTTAACAGGAGCTGGAGGTAAAGAGTCAGGGGTCAGACTAGACTCAGAGAACACATCATCTACAATGTCTAACACAGGTGGAATAGCTAGAGGCCTGTGTTGAGGTAGTAATAGGAAGTCTCTGAGCCTTTTCTTAGATTCTGAAAAATCTTGGCTCTCCCAATGGAAGTGCTCCCTCATGGTATGTAAGGTTTCCCCAAAAGAGTAGTCCTCAGGAGGAGAAGCTGAAGGAATTGATTCTTCAGCATCAGAATCTTCATAGTGGGGAAGAGAATATTCCTGATCAGAAGAGGAATCAGAAGAAATGGAAACCTGATCTGAAGATTCATAGTCTGTCTCTTGCCTAGGCCTCTTATCAGGAGGGGGATGGGAACCTCTGATCAAGGTAATTAAATCTTCGGCTATTTTGAGCATCTGTTTTTTGGGCATGGTGGCCTGTCCTTGTGGCTGTTGAAATTGTTTCTTTGCCTTTAAAGGTGTTTTAACCTTTGTCTTTGCAGTCGGTTTAATATATAATTGTTTAGGTCTGAATACACCCTCAGAAGCCGATGCCTGCTCAGCAGCTTCGGACTCATCTGAGGGGATAATCTCAGAGGCTCTAATACCTTGAGTTTCCAGCAGCCTGGCCGACTCCACGTGGGAGTCGCTAGCGGCCTGTGGTTCTGAAGTAGCGGGCGTCAGGGGCTGCAAAAGCACCTCACTGAGGACTGGCGAACCGGCGATTTGCTTAGGAGAAGCTTCATCGTCGGCTTTGGATCTCGGTTGCCTGTCTTTTTCTTTGCGTTGTTTGTGAACTCCGGTAGTCGGAAGGCTTTCCGACGACATGGTATAATTAAATCTTCGCCAAAAATAGCTTAATGCAAAATCATACCGATGCTTAATAGTGCGTTGGTTAAATCTAGCACAAAACTGACAACTAGCAACTTCGTGGTCAGGGCCTAGGCAAGGAATACAGTAAGAATGAAAGTCCTTATGAGGTATTTGCTTCCCATAAGAAATACAGTTATTAACCTTTTCTGACATCGGTCTGGAGCAAGAGAAAAGTTTCCCTAACGGGGTACTTAGCTTTTAATGAAGACTCCGGATCTGAAACTCAAACACGAAAATCTCAGTAGTCGGCCGACTGGCACTTGCTAACTGCTTTTGCTTCGGGCACCGCGCGGCAAGAAAGACTGAATAAAATGGCGTCGGCTGCATCTTTTATACCCCTGATGACCTGACGTCAGGGAAGAGGCGACAGCAACCGACGCAGGACCCAAGAGTTTGGAATTCTGGCCAACTGAGGGCAACCTGCCAGCAGGATAACCCAAATGTAATGACTGCAACAGTGAAACACGAAGAACATCAAGTCCCACACCTGATTCCTCAGAGATGTGATGCAGCGAAGAGGTAATGAAGCCACTAGGTTCATAGTATCCAGTCGAGTTCCTATGAATTCTACATTCTGTACAGGATTCAGGTTAGATTTGGCAAGATTTATTTTGATGCCCAAGGAGTTTGATCTATGAAACAAGTAATCCCTGGCATGTACAAGTTGATGCCTTGTTGGGGTGGTGAGGAGCCAATTGTCTAGACAGGGAAACACATGGAATTCGCTGAGCCTCAGGCAAGCTGCTACAACTGCCATGCATTTGGTGAACACCCAGGGGGTTGTGCTGGGCCCAAAGGGCAGTGCTCTGAACTGGCAGTGATTGGCTCCCAGCTGAAAGTATAGACATCTCATGAAGCGCCTGCCTATTTTGATGTGATAGTACGCATCCTGAAGCTCTACAGAGCACATCCAACTGTCATTGCGCAGAAGATGCAGGATGGACTGAACTGTAAACATTTGGTATTTTGACTTCTGTACATAAACATTCAGATTGCTTAGATCCAGAATTCGTCTTGGGTCTCATGTTTTCACTGGCACCCAAAAGAAGTGGCAGTAAGTTCCGGATCCTACTTGTTCAGCTGAGACCTTTTGGATGACTCTTTTTGTAGCAGCTTGAACTTCTTGAGCTGCTACTCCCTTTGACTGGGTAGAACATCAGGGAGTTTTCTCTTGGCTTTTGGGGATGGAAGGGAAAAAGGTATATAATAACCTCTAGATATTATGCTCATCACCCAAGTGTTGTTTGTAAGGTTCATCCAGGCGTCTAGATGCAGGGAGAGATGATCCCCGACAGCCTCCAGAGATGGACAGTCAGGCAGCGCTTCAGGAGCACTGATAGGACCTGTCAGAGAAAGAGCCTCTGAAGTGCTGGTTCTGCGGACCCCCTCTGCCTCTAGGGTGATGCCTACCACTGAAACCCCCTCCTCTGCTTGCGGACCCCCTCTGCCTCTAGGGTGATGCCTACCATTGAAACCCCCTCCCTCTGCTTCTGGAGGAAGTGTCGCCATGTGAGTCTTGGAAAGGTCATGGAGACTTTCGGAACCAAGTTTTCTTTCCTTCCCTTCCTGCTGGTTTCTGGAAAAGGTACTCTTTGGAGCAGAAAAGGTGATCCCCAAATCAGACAGGGTCTTTCCTTTCTGCTTGCTGTGGGCAAGATTTTCTTTCGCTGATGGACCAAACAAGGAGGAGCCATCGAAGGGGGCATTAAGAAAGGGTGACCTGAAAGGTTCTGAAAAATCGAAAGGCCTCATCCAAACATGCCTTGTAATGGCTATGTCTGAACCAGCTGCTCGTGAGGTACCTTTCCCTTTGTATGGGAAATAAACCTCATTGAGAAATTAGCAATAGAAGACAGAGTAGCCAGCTGGGGAAAGACATTCTTGGGATCGTCCTCCACCATGGTCCGAGCAAGAGAACTTGAGAGCTCCTTGATCAAATCTCATTGCAAGCGGATAAAGTAATTTACCGACCTCAGTGTGAAGGCAGCTGAGCTGTAAAATCACCTTCCAAATCTGTCAATCGCTCTGGCCTTATTGTTTGGTGGACAGACACTGGAGCTTTGCTCGGCCAGCTCCTTTTTTTGTAGTTGCTGCCACAACAGTGGCATCAACTGGGATGCCCTTACTCCAGCGGGATCTGTCTGGACATTTAGGGATAGGCTCGACAGTGTCTAGCTCCTTCCAAGCCAGTTGGAAACTAGATCAATGATTTTATCTGCCAGGGAGGGTGGTCAGCCAAGATGTAGATAGACCTGCCCTGAAAGCCTCCAGGAACACTGACTATTCAGGAGGAGGTTGGGAAGACCAGACAACTTTCTGCTTAACGAGTTCCAGGATGTCTCCAAAGGAGACATCAGGTGGTGATTGAGGGGACCCTTGTCCCTCATCAAAATCAGTGTCTTTGGTGAGGGATGAGGGACTCCCATCAGGGAGTCTGTGTGCCTCCTCTTGCACATCTTTTTTGTGGGACCTCTTCAGTGAGGTGTTCCGGAGAGGTACTGGAAGCAAGGGGAATCTTCTCAGAGAGAACAACGTGGAAGCTCCTCGGGCAGGAATGACTGGCTCAGTGCTCGGACCCGATGAAGGATGGAAAGGATCTGAGATGTGAGAGGACAGATCTCTGTGTGCACAGAAGGCCATTTCTGCAACCTGGAAAGCTGACAAGACCAGAGAAACTCTGTCCCCCTCTCTCAGAACCAAAGCAACTGAGGAGGAGAGAACAGGGCTGCTCTCGGACCAGAGGCTTCCAGACAAAATCGGACCCAAGCTGTTGAGAGCTGATGCCCCAAGAGGAAGGTACAGATCCGATAAAGTAGGAACCATACCCATCCCCCGGGCCCCGCTCTGATCTGATGAGATTGGAACAGGGCTGGGTCAAGGGAATAGCCAGAGTTCAGGAAGAGTAATTCTCTTGAATCAGATGCCAACTCTCTCTTGGGTATTCAGGATCCTGGGGCTCCAATGCCACGGGTAAGATTGGAGGAGTTTGTAAAGAATGGGTAGGTGTACTCACAGATCCAAGGGGGGGATGGAATTGGCAAGACTCCCAGCAGGATCATTCTGTACATATTCGGCCTCTGTCAAGCTTCTGGAAGATCTAAAGGTAGCTGATGAAGTGGGTCTGGACAGCTTTGAAGGTGTCTGCAGTATTGTAGAAGGAGAAGCTGGGGAAAGTAGATTTATGACCAACTGAAGTACGGCTCCTACTGGTTGGATCAAATGTTGTAGGATCCAACGCAGAGGTAGATGACAATGGAGAGGTTCATGCAACAATAATCTCCACCGGATCAGAAGGGACCTGTGAATCTGATCTAGGAGCAGTCTTTCTCGGATACAAAGGGGTCGGATCTGATAGTCTGTCACTTTTCCCATGGCTCAGATGAGGTCTTGGGGGCTGCAGAGGGGGCTCGTGTTTTTAATTCTCTGAAGCCTGAAGGTTTGGTGGGGGGTTAGACCCCAGCAGAAGAGGGTGATGAAGCTGGTAAGATCCCCTTTAAAATTACTTTTTTTCGATGGTCTGAAAGAGCTCGTAGATTGAGAGAGGCACATACCTCACAAGAAACATTGAGATGCCCTGGGTCCTTAGAAGCAGAAGCACTTCTTGTGGGCATCTAAATTAGGGACTTATGCCCATAAGAAGTGCATCTTTTGAATCCTGCAGGTTTTTCTGACATGGTTTTCCCTGCAAAAAGTTTAGCAGTATACAAACACACGGAGAAGAGGAAGAAAAGAACATACTTCCTGTCCAAAAACCACACAAAAAGTCTAACCAAAAGGTTTTTTTTTTTTGGAAAATTAACTAAGATAGGTGGCAACGGGCTGGATGACAGAAAGGAAAACAGAAGGAAACAATCCACACTCTAACCCCCCCAAAATTCTGGAAATCTGTTAATAACCTCTTATACCCTGGGAGCTCATCTTCCCCTAATCCCAGCCCAAACAGCTCCCCCACGGAGAATGCTATGCTTCTAAATTCCCACTTCATTAACTCCATCTGTAACCTCACCAAAACTGATACTGTTACCTACCCCTCACCACAAATCACCACCAGTCCGACCACCTTCTCCCTTAAAACCTGTCCCCACATCCTATATTAAATCACTTCCGACCAAACTAAAAACATGCTCTCCATCAGTTGACAACTTACCTCCTCATTTCCTATAACTAGCTGCTAATTCTATTGCTTTCCCTAACTCTATATATTAATCAACAGATCAAGGAATGCTCTGTACCTGATATCTGGAAAAAAAATGTTTGTTATCCCATTACATAAAGGCGGTACTGCAACCGACCCCTCTAACTTCAGACTTATTTCCATCTTATCCCCCTGTCTAAAATTCTTTAAAAATGCATCCACAAACAGCTTCTTAATCATATTCTCCAAGAAAATCTCCTAACCCCCATACAACATGGCTTTCGGCCAAAGCACAGTACTGCTCTGAAATCCTTCATCAATACTATCACCTTACCACATAACAATAAATTAATTTCTTGCCTGTTTCTAGATCTATCCAAAGCTTTTCATACTGTTTCACATAGACTACTACTATCCAAACTTGCCTCTCAAGTTCTACTGTACCATGGTTCTCCAGCTACCTCACAAATACATTTCAAGCTGTGAGATGGTTATCAAACTACTCTCCCTTTCTTCCAGTCCAAACTGGGGTACCCCAAGGCTCTATCCTTGGTCCCCTACTTTTCAACATCTTTATTAATGACCTCCACTCTTGTTGTCCACTCTCTACCCCTTATACAATACGCTGACGAGACTACAATTATCTCCTGCTCTAACAGCATCACAGACCTTCATACCCTCGCCCAAGAATCCCTCCACTCAGTTGAAAGATGGTTTACTTCCCACCAACTTCTTCTAAATCCCAAGAAAACTTAACTCCTTGTTTCACCCTACCCTCCTTCAGCATTATAAATCTTTATTCTGTCTCCTCTGTGAATAATACTACCATCTCATCAGAACCCCACACCAAACTCTTAGGTGTTATAATAGATGACCATCTCAAATTCGGCCTACACACTCAGCAGTGCATAAAAAAGACCCATCAAAAACTAGGTCTGCTTTATAGACATAATAAATACCTTTCAAATGCCTCCAGACTCTCCTTTGCACAAGCCTTTCTACTCCTCACTATCCTCTATGCAGCCCCTATTCTCACACACCTCTAATCAAATATTCGTACTAAACTTGACCTTACCTATAACAAAATAGCTCGATTTCCCTACAACCTATCCTACTGCATCCACCACTGCATCGCACTAAGAAATTTGCAGTGGCTGGAATTTCATCACCATATCCTAATACCACAACTTCTCTTGACTCAGTCTGTTCTACATCAACCTTCTTCCTGCCATTCTCTCTCCACTCTCATCCAGCCCTATTCTCCCAAACGCTCCCTCTGCAGCCCACAAGAGGACCTTCTCAATGTATACAGGCCCAATAAAAATATTGGAAAACTACTTTATAGCTATTCCATTGCAAATGCTTGGAATAAACTACCCAACAATGTCAGATGTATTACTGAAACAAACACCTTTAAAATAGCAAATAAAGACTACTTCCACAAATCATGGACAAGCCTTTGCCAGGACCCAACACAGGCTGCCTCCACTACCACAGATTGCTGCCCCCTTAGCTAATATCATACCAGACCTATTACAGACCCTTCCTGCTCTCTGTTCTTTCTAACTTCTACTCCTCATACTCTTCTAGTGCTTCTCTACTACACTTTACCAGTCAACCTTATATATCTTGGTACCTTTTTACCTCAAATATTCTTTAACTAGTGCTATTTCTCTATATACGCACCTCTTTCCACTTCCACTTGTCACTTCCTAAATTTACTTATAACTGATCTTACTTTGTTATCATCAGACATTTATCCGGGTTAGTCCTTGATGATACCTCCGACTTACTTGTACTTTTCTCATTGTTTAAAACAAAAAAACTTATATACAGATTTCCTTAGTTATTCATTGTTATTAATTCATATTTTCTCATTTTCTTTCTTTTTTTTTTTTTTGTTTTTGTTGACTTGTAACACATGTGCTAATAAATGTCAATACACTGTATTAATGGAGCTTTTCTCCTTGGGTCTCTGCTGTAAAAGGGCTTTGCCCAGTGAGACCAACCTGTTAACAGTTGTCAAATAGTTAAGTAAATAGATAAATAAACAGACCCTAACGCCAGCGATACCTCAAAAAATTAGAGGGAGGATAAAAGAATGATAAGAGTAAAATATTAATTTAGCTCAAAAGTAGATTAATCTTCTGAAACTCGCTCAAGACTCTGAAAAATCCTCGTCTGGATGCAATGGCGGCAAATGAGATCTGGGGATTGGGGATGGTGTACTGCATTATGGGAACAGGGAGGAGCTCGACACTCGGATCCAAGTCTTGGAAGTGCAGCCAAGTCAGATCACAGGGTCAGAACCATGACCCATCACTGACAAAGAATGAAAAGGACAACATCAAATCTATTTTTAATGAATGCTATTACAACCAATTAAGTGGTGTAGCTATGGGTGCTGTTATGGCTCCTGTATTTGCCAATATGGTTCTTGATTGGTGGGAAATAAAATTCTTATATACAATGGACACCTTTCAAAATTGGGTTAAGTTTTTTATAAGCAATAAATTGATGACTTGGTATTTACTTGGAAAGGTAGTGAAAATTACTTATTTAAATTTTAGAACATTATATATCAGGGTACTGGTTTTCTTAAATTCACAGTTAGTAGTAAAGGCACAGAAATTAGTAAGTTATGTTTGTTTTGTCTTTCGGCTTTTCCCGGTTAGGGGTCGCCACAGCGGAACTCCGGTCCTCTAATGATTGGCAGTTGATTTTTACGTGCTGAGTTGCCGGCCCTAATGCACAACCTTCAACGAAGGTACGTCCATTCAAGCATGTCTCCACAGAAGACGCTCTAGCTGAGAATCGAACAGGACAACGTCTTGCTGCGAGGCAACAATGTACTCACCATATATTTCATGTTTGTTGTCCGTCTCGCCTATATTCTTGCTGGTTGGGTTCGGAACAGAGCATCAGTTCTGACTCGGCTGAATACAAAAGCTCGAGAGCTCCACTGGCTCAAAGCTAACCTGCTATCCCATGATGCATCTGGTAAAATCCCCACATCGTGTTTGCAAGCGAAACACTAACTTAGTATGCTCACATAGTATAACATACCAATTATCTAAAAAGGATAATCAAAAACTCCAAACCATCATAACTATATACATAGCAATGAGATTATCCACCAGTTCCTTCAGGAACGAAGAAGGGGGGAAGGCAGATGAGAAGCAAGAATATAGGCGAGATGGACAACCAACATGGAACGTTATGGTGAGTACATAACTTCTTAATGTTATGTTATCCCATCTCGCCGTAATTCTTGCTGGTTGGGACAGTGTCCCTAACACCTTTACCCTAGGGTGGCTCAAGAGAAAATACTTATCAATACAGTGGAACCAAAGGAAGACCTGTTCCAGGAGGCCATGTCTACTTTGTAATGAGTAACAAAGGTATGAGGTCTCACGCATGTGGCAGCTGTATAAATAGCGGCAATGGGGAGCCTAGCCTGAAAAGCAGAAGACATTGAAACCACTCTCATGGAATGACCTTTTACTTTACCTGATAATTGTCTATTACTCAGTGTATGAAAAGGAAATGCAATCCGTAAGCCATTTGGACAGAGTCACTTTTGAGACTGGCAATCCTTTCCTATTGTCTGAAAAGGGCGCAAAAATCTGATACGACTTTCCGAAGTCTTTGGTCCTATGCAAATAGAAGCGAACCGGTCTGTGTACATCTAACTGATGTAATGTACACTCTGCCTTGTTAGTATAATTCGGAAAGAACACAGGCAAATCTATAGATTGATTTAGATTGTGTTCTGAACAAACCTTGGGTAGAAAAAAGGGATTAGTTCTTAATGATACTATGTCTTTGTGAAAAACTATATGAGGCGGGCGTACAGAGAGAGCTTGAAGTTCTGACACTCGTCTGGCAGAAGTAATAGCTACCAAGAAAAGTGTTTTCCAGGATAAAAACGTCATATAACAAGTTGCTGTGGGTTCAAAGGGTGGCAAAACCAATGCAGATAGCACAATATTAAGGTCCCAAGGAGATGGAGGTTCTCTGACTGGGGGTCTGAGCAAGAACATACCTCTCAGAAAAGCCTTACATAATCTGTGAGACATTATAGGCATTCCCATCTCAACAGTATGAAAATTCAAGATAGCTGCCAGCTGAACTCTGATAGTGGCTGCTGCTGCTCCTTCGTTAAAGAGCTTGGAGAGAAATTCTAGAATTGCAGTAATCTTCTTCTTTTGGCTTTTGCCAGTTAGGGGTCGCCACAGCAGATCACCTGTCCACTCATGATTGGCAGTGGAGTTTTACGGTATCAAGTTGCCAGCCCGGCGCCCAACCGTCCACGGAAGGCACACACATGCACGCACTCAAGCCTAGGGCCAATTTAGAGTATGCAATCCACCTACAGCATGTCTCTGGGATGTGGGAGGAAAGCAGAGCACCTGGAGGAAACCCATGCAACCACAGGGAGGACATGCAGACTCCGCACAGAAGGCATCCCAGCCGAGGATCGAACTGGACAACCTCTTGCTGTGAGGCGGCAATGCTAACCGCTGCACCACCATGGCCGTCCATCTAGAACTGTGGTAATAGGGGCCATAAAAGGTTCCACATTGTGTTTAACAGCCCAATAAGAAAATCTTTTCCATTTACTTGAATATGTAGACGGTTTGTGGGAAGAGACTTAAGATATGTTTAAATGCAGGGGAAAATTTGTAACACCTGGCTAAACGTGGAATTGGAGCAGCCATGCTGTCAACTTGAGTGTTTGGATGGATGGATGGAATGCTTCCGATGAGTGGGTCAAAAGGTCTGGAACTGGGTCCAGAATCCACGATTCCTCCAGTAAGTGGGTCCAGAGAAAGGGGACCCAAACTTATCGAGCCTAGTAAGGTGCAATGAGAAATATAGTGCTTTTCAACATGCTGGCTTTCTGTAATACTCTGGGTATAAAGGGGAAGGCATAAAGTAGTCCCGGGGCCCAATCATGGGCAAGTGCATCCCTTGGTGATTTCCCCACAGGGGGAATGAGGGCAAAGTAGCTGCTGCATTTGGCATTCATGGAGGTGGCGAAAAGATAGCAGCAAGGCTGGCCCCATTTCTGGAAGATCTCTCCCGCAACTTCTGGTTTGAGGGACCACTCGTGAGGCAACAGAACAGCTCTGCTGAGTTTGTCCGCTATCACGCTGGACTTCGCCGGGATGTGCGTTGCTATCAGAAAATGTTGAGAAGGGATTGCCCATTGCCATATTCTTTGTGCCTCTTGACATAGGGGATACAACTTGGTTCCTCCTTGCTTGTTTATGTACCATACCACTGACATGTTGTCTCCTATCGAAAGAGTGCCTCGAAATGCCTGCAACACACACAGCACGGCTCTCATCTCTAGGACACTGATGTGCAAGTGGCTCTCATGCTCCTGCCATAAACCTTGGACTGTCATTCCCAGATAATGCCCCCCCACCCGATCTGGGAAGCGTCCGTGGTCAGTACTGCTGTTGGTTGTAGAAAAACAAAGGGGCAGCCTAGGCACAACTGGTCTGTCTGTAACCACCAGAGATCATCTTTCTTGCATGACTCCGTAATGATTTCCTGGTATGATAGAGGAAGAAATTGCATGGACCACTGGGCAAAGAGTAACCACTGTAGAACCTGCATGTGTAGTCGTGCTAGGGGAGCTAAAGGAATCGCAGCTGCTATGGTACCCAGAACTTGTAACAGCATCCTGGCTTGTACCTTTCTTTTTGATATCAATATCTTCACTTGACGATGAAGGGACAGAATTCTTTCGGAGGTAAGTTTTGCCAGCATCTGCTTTGAATCGAATTCTGCACCTAAGAAAGTAATATGCTGTGAAGGCGACAAGGCAGATTTTTTTTTAAGTTTACTGTAATGCCTAGCCTGGTGCAAAGACTCATAGTCTCGTCCCTTGTCTGCAGAAGTAGATGCTTGGTGGTGGTGGTCAGGAGCCAGTTGTCTAGGTATGGAAACACTTGGAATCCCTAACATCTCAAGTAAGCAGTGACCACTGCCATGCATTTGGTGAACACTCTGGGGGCTGTAGTGAGACAAAAGACAGGGCTTGAAACTGGTAATGACTGGCTCCCAACCGAAAGCATAAATATCTCCTGAAACGCTTGTCCATTTTTATGTGGTAATACGCGTCTTGGTAATTTACTGAGCACATCCAATCGTCTTTCCCTATAAAGGGAAATACTGACTGCAGCGCCACTATCCGGAACTTTAACTTCTTCACAGATTTGTCCAGTCCCCTGTCTTTTTTGGCACTAAAAAGAACCTTGACTAAGTTCTGGATCCAATCTTTTGTGTTGCGCAGTCCTTTTGACCAAGTGGAACATCTGGTATGGACTTGTTTGTGGGAGGGGAAGTAGAAAAGGGGATGTAATATCCTCTGGATATGATAGTCTGTACCCATTTATCTTGGGAGATCTCTAGCCAGGCATTTGGGTTCAGTGATAAACATCCCCCAACTGCCTCCAGAGAAAAGCAGGCGGGCCTCCTTTCAGAAGCGTTGGAAGGGCCTCAAAGAGAACGTATCTCTGTCGCACTGATTTTGCAGACTCTCTGCAGCAAGGTCGGCATCTTCCATTAGCACCTCCCCCTCTGCCCCTGGGGAAAGTGTCACCACGTGTGTCAGAAAAAACTTTTTGGGACTTGCATAAAGAACAGTTGTGTACCTACCATAAATGTAGATGTTCGAGTGTATTCACTGTTGCAGTCATTACACTTGGGTTATCCTGCTGGCAGGCTACCCGCAGTCGGCCTGAATTCCAAAGTCTAGGTCCGGCGTTGGTTGCTGTCGCCTCTTCCCTGACGTCAGTGCACCAGGGGTATAAAAGATGCAGCCGACGCCATTTTCTTCAGTTTTCCTTGCCCCAGATGTCAGGTGCCCCCAAAAGGGTAGGCTAAAAATTAGCAGCAGTACAAAGAACCGTCGGCTCACACCCTTGTTCTCCCCTCCCCCTTCCCTGTTTATTACCTTAAGACAATCCCAAAGTTAATAAATATTACCTGTGGCAGGCACCATTTTTACAACTACAACCACCCTTGTCACTATCATATGTTCATTTATCAGTTAACTCTGTTACCTGATTGTTTCCAGCCCCCTCATAAGAGCAACTAACAGGGTCTCTACCTGCTCCCCACCCTGCCCCTATTCCATCCCGCCCCAGTGGTCCCACCTTTATTACACTCACAAACCCTCCCATCTTTCCAGTAGCCAACCACAGCACTAACCCAACACTACCTCCTCCATCTTCCCACTACTATCACACCTCCTCAACTAACATGTACAAGCATATCTTACCTATGCTCACAGCATGCACTCTCCTTGCATATCTTACATCCTACCAAAGCTCCATCATTCCCCCACTCAACCACTACCACTGTACTACTACTCACACCACCACTCATGTCTCACCCTCACTCAGCTCCCCTCCCACCAACTCAAGAAACATCCCTATGCACCCCCCACATATTCTACCAACTATATTACTCAAGCATAAAGCATCCCTACAACTTTACACAGTAACCCTCCCACCATACTTATTACCCAAAGAGCACAATCATAAAGTTTCCCTTATAAACAAACACATTCAAAAACTGAGAAAACTAAACCTCATGCATATCTAAACTAGCCCTAAGTGGAGATATCCACCCCAACCCTGGCCCTACCATCTCCAACCCCAGTCCTCATAATCAGACTAGAAACCACAACTTCTCCCATATTACAGCCAATAGAAAGCCAAGTGACTTCCTTCTACTAAGCCTAAATATTAGAAGCATATCCAACAAAGTCCATGAACTCCATGCCACCATAGACTTGTACTCCCCAGATATAGTCATCCTGACAGAAACCTGGCTAAAACCTCACATTACCAGTGAGCAAATACTCCCCACAGGTTATGGCATACTAAGAGTAGACCGGCTAAACAAGAAAGGAGGCGGTGTAGCTATAATATTTAAACAGCATCTAAACATCCAGATCTTAAAATCATCAGCTCCACAAATAGGCAATGAAGAAATAATATATACCAACCTCAAAATAAAACAAAACAAAACCATCAACATAACTGGATGCTACTTCCCACCTGGCCAAAACATCCCTCCACTAGAAAACCTCCTCAGCTTGTCTACCCACCATCTCCCCCAAGAAACTATCATTTCAGTTGATTTCAATATTGACTGGCAATCCTGTTATGGCAGCCATACAACCGATCATGTAAACCTTCATGGCTTCAACCAACTAGTCCAGTCTCCAATCAGGATAAATAAAAACTCCAGCAAGCACACTACCCTGGACTGGATACTAGTCAGTAAGAGCCCCCAGTCATATATAATAGGCTGCTTATCAGATAGCCTCAGTGATCACTCCCCAACATTCCTACTCAAAAAATACCTATACCAAGCTAAACCTGTCATCTACCGTCAAATACGTAAAAAACTAAACTTTAACCCACTCACATTCATTTCATCCCTCAAAGAATGTAACTGGCATCCTCTAAAGTACCTCAGCCTTGATGACGCAGTTGAATTTTTTAATACTACCTCCCTGAGAATCCTTAATTACCATGCCCTCATAAGACTTTCCAGAATCAAAGCACAACCCTCCCCATGGCTACAGAAAACCACTAAGTCAGAAATGAAAAACAGGGATAAAAGCCTGGGAGCACTGGCGCAAAACCAAAAACCCCTCAACTAGACAGAAATTCCTAGAACTATGCAATAGAGTCAAAAAGCTAATAAAACAGGACAAATTCCAATACTACCAGTCTGCCCTAGACTCCTCTCAACACAGCCCCAAACAATTCTGGTCCTCCATAAACTCCATCCTCCACCCAGGTAAAGTCAGTACCCCTCCTCCTAACATCCCTCACTCCTCAGAAAATATTGCTACCTCATTCAACACACACTTCACACAAACCATACTATCACTAGCTAAACAAAACAACCCCCCTCCCCTCCAACCCACACCTTCAACTAGTAATCTCCCCACTGCCTTCTCTTTTTCTCTTGTACCTACCTCCAACATAAAAAAAAAACTATTAACTAAACTTAAGCCCACCAGATTAGCAGCAGACAACCTCCCAAGTGAATACCTACAAATCGCAGCTGATGCTCTGGCCTACCCAGTATCCATCTTGATTAACCGATCTCTGTCAGAAAGTTACGTTCCCACACTGTGGAAAGTATCACATATAATTCCCTCCACAAAGGTGGACCCTTCGCTGAACTAACCAATTACTGCCCCATAGCTATTCTCTCTCCACTCTCCAAAATACTAGAGAGATGCATACACTCTCAGGTTTCAGACTACCTCCTTACGAACAACCTCCTTTCCAATACTCAGCATGGTTTCCGACCAAACCATAGCACCACCACTGCCTTACTCTCCTTTACTAACACTATCCTTCAGCATAAAAACAATGGCTATCTCTCCTCTGCTACTTTCCTAGACCTATCTAAAGCATTTGACATGGTCCCACACAAACAACTTATCTCTGTCCTCAATAACCTATCCTTCTCACAATCGGTCACCAACTGGTTTCAGAGTTACCTGTCTGACATCCAACAATCCGTTGTATGGCAGAATGACATATCTCCACAACTACCTGTCTCCATAGGGGTTCCCCAAGGATCCATCCTTGGACCCCTACTCTTCTCTGTTTTCACCAATAATCTAGCCTCTGCCACCAAACATGGCACACTCATACAATACGCAGATGACTCAACCATCATCTGCTCAGCCCAGTCCCTACCCAAAATGCAAAAAGTCACACAGGAAGACTTATCCTCTGTTGAAACTTGGTTATCCGATGTCCAATTAATACTCAACCCAAACAAAACTAAACTACTCATCTTCCAACCCACCAAACATACTCAAAACAACTCTCACTTTAACATCACAGCAAAAGACACCACCACTATATACCCAACTGAACACACCAAATTGCTAGGAGTGGAAATAGACAAACTAAAATTTGACATTCGCATATCCTTGACCATAAAAAAAGTCCACAATAAACTAGGAGCGCTATACAGAAATAAGCAACTTCTCACCAAAGCAGCAAAGATTTCAATAGCAAATTCCCACTTTATCTCCACCCTACTTTATGCCTGTCCAATATATACCAACCTAAGGCAATGCGATTTAAACAAGCTAGAGACCTGCTACAACAAAATCGCCAAATTCGCCACAGGGGCATCCTACCGTAGACTCCACTGTCTCTCACTTGCTGAACTGGGCTGGCTTGAACTCCCTCACCTCCTTCAATGGTATCAACTCTCACTTGCCCACAAACTAGTAAATCCTCCACTAAAATTCCCATCCCTCCAGAATCTACTCCAACCCTATCGCACCACCAGACCACTAAGATCCAGCAACAAAAATCACTTGCAGATCACTAAAGCCAATAACTCTGCTGGTGCAGCACTATTCTCTTACGCCATAGCCAAATTATGGAACTCACTCCCACCCACAATTACCTCTGCACCATCATGCACCCACTTCAACACTTTACTAAAAGCACATCTAAAAACATGCTGGCTATGCCCTTACAACTCCCACTCTAATTTCACCCTCCCCATCCAACCACTACCTTTCTTTCCACTCCACTAACTACCTTGATTATAGCAAGCTCAGATGCTCATAAGCCAGCACTTATTATACAGTAGGAACTTCTTGTAACATTTTTTAATGTCTGTTATGTACTTCACAGATAAAGATTCTAGTTGTCTACTGATGTACTATGTTCTTCATCTGTAAATATGTTGTAAGTAATTGCTATGTAAATTGTTAATCGCTATGTAATCCAATGTAACTACTGTCTGTTTATTTTAACTGTGGAGCTTTTCTCCCCGGGCCTCCGCTGAAAATGGACCTACGTCCAGTCGGACACTCCCGGTCAACAAATATAAATAAATAAATAAATATGCCAATAAAAAAGCATGCACTAAAATAAACATTACTTTCATCTACAAGCAAATGCACCACATAGGTTGTATAAAATAGAGAAGTACAGATAAGTCCTAGCAAAGAAAAGGGGGATGGTGGGTGGGTAACTTGGACTGCAAAAGTGAATACACTCGAACATCTACATTTATGGTAGGTACACAACTGTACTATGTTCATCGTGTTTCACTGTTGCAGTCATTACACTTGGGTTGAATCCCAAAGCTGAGGTTGGGTGGCTGGGTCTAAATGGAATTAGGAGTGGCTATGAGGCCCTGCAGAACTGCAGTGGCAAAGCCTGCTCTGGATTTAGAGTAAAGAGGTAAGTGGTAGTGCTTTGGAAAAGTGTGCACTGAAGTCCAAGTTGCAGCCTCTAAAATGTCTTTGGTTGGTACTCTTCTGAGGAAGGCTGCTGAAGTGGCTGCTGCTCTGGTTGAATGTGGCCTAATGCCCTTAGGCACTGATTTGCCATGTTATGAATAACAGAAACGAATGCAGTGGCCTATCCATTTTGAAATAGTCTGCTTTGAGATAGCCTTTCCTTGTGATCCTGCAGCATATGCCACCAATAGTTGTTCAGTCTTTCTGAAAGCTTTAGTTCTGTCCAAGTAGAAGCGTAGCTGTCTGTGTATGTCCAAAGAATGCAGAAGTCTCTCCCCCTTATTCTGTGGGTTTGGATAAAAGGTAGGCAAATGAATGGTATGGTTAAGGGCCACAGTGGACACTACCTTAGGCATAAATGTTGGGTTTGTTCTCAGAGAAACCCTGTCTGGATGGAAAATTATGAAAGGTTCCACAGCCATTAGTGCCTGTAACTCTGAGACTCTTCTTGCTGAGGTTATTGCTAGGAGCAGAGCTGTTTTCCATGATAAGAATTTTATCTCAGCTGTATTGGCTGGCTCAAAAGGAGATAGTGTGAGTTTAAGAGATAATTGAGGTCCCATGCAGGTATTGGCACTCTCCTTGGAGGTTATATGTTTTTGGCCCCTCTGAGGTACTGCCTTAGCAGTAGATGTGAAAAAAAAAAGGTGGGTCTTTATTGTAATGAGCTGAAATAACAGAGGCATGGATCTTAATTGATGAAAAGGATAGGCCTTTGTCCAGCATCTCAGTTAGGTATTGTAAAATCTAAGGGATATTTGGTACAAGCGTGTCAAATCCTTGTGTCTGGTTCCAAGCACAGAATCTCTTCCATTTTTCTGCATAAGATTTTCTGGTGCTGGGCCTCCTGGCCTCCAAAATAACATCCATAACTGCTTTAGAGAGAGGTGTGTTCTGAATGGTTACATTATCCACCATGCTGCCAGATTTAGGGTTCTGAGCTGGCTGTGCAGGATCTTATTGTTTTGTTGGGTCAGTAAGTGAGGAATTTGAGGTAAAGTTCAGGCTGGGCCTTGAGACAAGCTCTTTAGGATTGGGTACCAGTGCTGGCGGGGCCAGTCTGGGGCAATCAGTATCATTTTTGGCTTCTCTTGTCTGACCTTTAGGAGTACCTTGGGGAGGACAGGCAGTGGAGGAAAGGCATATACTGTAAGGGTTTTCCAACTGAATGATAGAGCATCCACTTTCCATGCTTTCTTGTAATAAGCCCTTGTGCAGAATCTCTGTAGTTGGCAGCTGTGAGGGGAGGCAAATAGATATATGTCTGGGCATCCCCATTTCCTTGTTATCATGCTGAAGATTTGTGGAGCCAGTTTCCACTCGTGAGCATCCATGAGGGTCCTGCTTAGCTCGTCTACCAGAGTATTTGTCTTTCCTGGCAGGTGTACTTGAAAAGTCAATGCTTTGCTCCACAAAGTCATGGCTTGTCTGAAGAGGGGGTAGGAATGTGTGCCTCCTTGCTTGTTTATGTACCACATGACTGTAGTATTGTCTGTCTTTATCAGCAGCTGTCCTGGATGAAGTAGATCCTTGAAGTCTGTCAGGGCATTCTGAACAGCGAGCATCTCTTTCTGATTGATATGAAGATGCATTTGGCTTGTGGGCCATGTGCCCTGAATACATTTTCCTGCCATGTGGGCCCCCCAGGCATAATCTGATGCATCTGTTGTTAGTGTTTGCCTGGCTGTGGGTAAAGTGAATGGCTGTCCCTTGTTGTGGTGACAGGCCCGTGCCTACCATCTAAGCTCCTGTTGCAGGCAGGGAATGAGGGTAATTATTGTTTCCAGGCTGCGGCAATGTTGAGTCCAAATACTTTTTAGATACCACTGTACTTTCCTCATATGCAGTATTGCATATGGAATTAGCAGAATGCAGGATGCCATGAAGCCCAAAGCCTGCAGAATTTTTCTTGCAGATAACTGGGTCTTTGTTACCAACATTTTGAAGTAAGAAATCAGTGCGTGAGATAAGCCACCTGGGCAGTTGTATTTAGGCTTGCACCCAGGAATATTATCTCTTGAGAGGGTACTAGTTTTTATTTCTTTTCGTTGACTGTGTACCCTAGGCAAATTAATAATCTTTTTACAAATGCCAGATGCCTTAGTAGAATGTCCTGGTTCTCTGCTTGAATAAGGCAGTCGTCCAAGTAAGGCTATACTTGAATTCCTCTTTGCCTGCAAAAAGCAATTACTGGTGCCAGGCATTTTGTGTAGACCCTGGGCGCAGTAGATAAGCCAAAGGGCAGTGCAGACAATTGGTAGTGCATTGAGCCAGCTATGAATCTGAGGTATCTTCTGCAAGATTGTCTGATTTGGATATGCAGGTATGCCTCTTTTAGGTCCAAAGTTACAAGCCAAGCCTTCTTGCCCAGCATGGGCAGAAGCTGCTGCAGAGTCAACATTTTGAATTTTGGAACGTCCAGAAATGTGTTTAGAAAAGACAGGTCCAGTATTGGTCTCCAGGCTTTGTCCTTTCTGGGAACCAAGAAAAGTCTCGAGTAAAATCATTGTCCCTGCTCTTGCTGTGGTACTCGCTGAATGGCCCTCATGTCCATGAGGGATGAAACTTGTTTTTGTGCCTCTTGCCCATTGATTGTGTGGCAGGTCTGGCATACCTTTTGCCCTTGGCAGGGTGTGAAAGTGGAACCTGTAGCCCTGAGACAATATATTCAAGACCCATTTGTCCTGGGTGATCATGTGCCAATTTTGTGAAGAAAGTGCTAGTTTTCCCCCTAAGGGGGCTGCCAAAAGATAAGTGCTTGGTGCTGGCAGAGGGAAGTCATTGCGGCTGTTTCCTGTATGGCTGTGATTTGTCTTCTCCGCTTTTGGAGGTAGAAGCACCCCATTGTTTAGGCCTGTATGAGCCTTGGGGCTGGGATCTGACTCTGGGGCATCTGTATCTGCCTCTTTGTGGCCTGCCTGACAGTGGAAAGGACCAATTCTTTGTAGGCCAGTTCCTGCTAAATCTGGGTGGCTGTACCTGTAAGAAATTGTAAGTTTAACTAAACTTAAACCCACCAAATTAGCAGCAGACAACCTCCCAAGTGAATACCTACAAATCGCAGCTGATGCTCTGGCCTACCCAGTATCCATCTTGATTAACCGATCTCTGTCAGAAAGTTACGTTCCCACACTGTGGAAAGTATCACATATAATTCCCCTCCACAAAGGCGGACCCTCCGCTGAACTAACCAATTACCGCCCCATAGCTATTCTCTCTCCACTCTCCAAAATACTAGAGAGATGCATACACTCTCAGGTCGCAGACTACCTACTTACTAACAACCTCCTTTCCAGTACTCAGCATGGTTTCCGACCAAACCATAGCACCACCACTGCCTTACTCTCCTTTACTAACACTATCCTTCAGCATAAAAACAATGGCTATCTCTCCTCTGCTACTTTCCTAGACCTATCTAAAGCATTTGACATGGTCCCACACAAACAACTTATCTCTGTCCTCAATAACCTGTCCTTCTCACAATCAGTCACCAACTGGTTTCAGAGTTACCTGTCTGACCGCCAACAATCCATTGTATGGCAGAATGACATATCTCCCCAACTACCTGTCTCCATAGGGGTTCCCCAAGGATCCATCCTTGGACCTCTACTCTTCTCAGTTTACACCAATAATCTAGCCACTGCCACCAAACATGGCACACTCATACAATACGCAGATGACTCAACCATCATCTGCTCAGCCCAGTCCCTACCCAAACTGCAAAAAGTCACACACGAAGCCTTTTCCTCTGTTGAAACATTAATACTCAACCCAAACAAAACTAAACTACTCATCTTCCAAGCCACCAAACATACTCAAAACAACTCTCACTTTAACATCACAGCAAAAGACAACACTACTATATACCCAACTGAACACACCAAATTGCTAGGAGTGGAAATAGACAATAAACTAAAATTTGACATTCACATATCCATGACCATAAAAAAAGTCCACAAAAAACTAGGAGCGTTATACAGAAATAAGCAATTTCTCAGCAAAGCAGCAAAGATTTCAATATCAAATTCCCACCTTATCTCCACCCTACTTTATGCCTGTCCAATATATACCAACCTAAGGCAATGTGATCTAAACAAGCTAGAGACATGCTACAACAAAATCACCAAATTCACCACAGGGGCATCCTACCGTAGTCACCACTGTCTCTCACTTGCTGAACTGGGCTGGCTTGAACTCCCTCACCTCCTTCAATGGTATCAACTCTCACTCACCCACAAACTAGTAAACCATCCACTAAATGTCCCATCCCTCCAGAATCTACTCCAACCCTATCGCACCACCAGACCACTAAGATCCAGCAACAAAAATCACTTGCAGATCACTAAAGCCAATAACTCTGCAGGTGAAGCACTATTCTCTTACGCCATAGCCAAATTATGGAACTCACTCCCACCCACAATTACCTCCGTACCATCATGCACCCACTTCAAAACTTTACTAAAAGCGCACCTAAAAACATGCTGGCTATGCCCTTGCAACTCCCACTCTAATTTCACCCTCCCCATCCAACCACTACCTTTCTCTCCACTCCACTAACTACCTTGATTATAGCAAGCTCAGATGCTCATAATCCTAGTACTTATTATACAGCAGGAACTTGTCATTGTAACATTTGTTAATGTCTGTTATGTACTTCACAGATAAAGATTCTAGTTGTCTACTGATGTACTATGTTCTTCATCTGTAAATATGTTGTAAGTAATTGCTATGTTAAATTGTTAATCGCTATGTAATCCAATGTAACTACTGTCTGTTTATTTTACTGTGGAGCTTTTCTCCCCGGGCCTCCACTGAAAATGGACCTATGTCCAGTCGGACACTCCCGGTCAACAAATTTAAATAAATAAATAAATAAAAATCCTTAACTGTCTGCATAGATTTCGCTTTGCCCTCCATTTTCTTCAACACCTCTTCTGCTTTAAGACCAAACAAAGTATCATGCTGTAATGGGGCATCGAATAATTTTGCTTTAACATGATCAGGCAGATTCTGTTCATTTAACCAAGCATGCCTCCTAATGACAGAACCCTTAACAGCGGCCCTGCAAGAGGCCTCCAGAGAATCAAAACCACATTGCAAAGTATGCTTTCCAACTTGTTCAGCTGCATGCAATAAATCCTGCATTTCCTTGTTTTCTGCACATTCAGAATTTGTCAACATTTTCTGTTTTAGCAGGGACATTAAATATTGCTGATATTTAAGCATATGAAACTGACAATTTAAGCCCTTACAGCCAAGGTAGCAGAAGTGTAAACCTTTTTCCCCCCATCTGTCCAGAGCCCTTGAATCCCTATCAGAGGGGAAAGGATTTTTCGCAGTGGAAGCCTTGACCCCTTTGGGACCCTGAGATATAGTTTCTGGGTCAGCAGCAGGGATTTTATAAAGGAATTTATGTGAATCTGGAACCCTGTAGTATCTGTCTGGTTTAACAGGTGCAGGAGGTAAAGAGTCAGGAGACAGGCCGGACTCTGAAAATACATCATCTACAATGTCTAAAACAGGGGGAATAGCAAGAGGCCTGTGCTGGGGTTGTAAAAGAAAGTCTCTGAGCCTTTTCTTAGATTCTGAGTAATCTTGGCTCTCCCAGAGAAAGTGCTCCCTCATGGTATGCAGAGTTTCCCCAAAAGAATAATCCTCAGGAGGAGAGGCTGAAGGGATAGATTCTTCAGCATCAGAATCCTCATAGGGAGGAAAAGAGTATTCCTGTTCAGAAGAGGAGTGAGAGGAAATGGAAACCTGATCTGAAGATCCATATTCTCTCTCTTGCCTAGGCCTTTTATCAGGAGTGGGATGGGAACCCCTGATCAAAGTAATAAGGTCTTCGGCCATTTTGAGCATCTGTTTTTTAGGCATGGAGGCCTGTCCATGGGATTGCTGCACTTGTTTCTTTGTCTTTAGTGGTGTTTTAGTCTTTGCCTTTGAAGCTGAAGTCGGTTTTACATATAATTGTGTAGGCCTGAAAACACCCTCAGAAGCCGATGCCTGCTCAGCGGCTCCGGACCCATCTGTGGGAATATTTTCAGAGTGTCCAATACCTTGAGTTTCCTGCGGCCTAGTCGGCTCCACGTGGGAGTTGGAAGCGGCCTGCGGCTCTGAGGTAGCAGGCATCAGGGGCTGCGAAAGCACCTCACTGAGAACCGGCAACTGGCTTAGAAGAAGCCTCGTAGTCAGTTTTGGACCTCGGATGCCTGGCCTTTTCCTTGCGTTTCTTGTGAATTGCGGTAGTCGGATGGCTATCCGACGACATCGTGTAATTAAATCTTCGGCCAAAGTAGTGAAAAGCAAAATCGTACCGACGCTTAATAGTGCGTTGGTTAAATCTAGCACAAAACCTGCAATTAGCAACGTCATGATCAGGGCCCTAGGCAAGGAATACAATAAGAATGGAAGTCCTTATGAGGTATTTGCTTCCCACAAGAAATACAATTATTAACTTTTTCTGACATCGGTCTGCAGCAAGAAAAAAGTTTCCCCAATGGGGTACTTAGCTTTAAATGAAGACTTTGGATCTGAAATTCGAACACGAAAATCTCAGGAATCGGCCAACCAGCACTTGTGAACTGCTTTTCCTTCGGACACCGCGCTGCAAGAAAGACTGAAGAAAATGGCGTCGGCTGCATCTTTTATACCCCTGGTGCACTGACGTCAGGGAAGAGGCAACAGCAACCGACGCCGGACCTAGACTTTGGAATTCAGGCCAACTGCGGGTAGCCTGCCACCAGGATAACCCAAGTGTAATGACTGCAACAGTGAAACACGATGAACATTCACATTTTACCGCCTTTCTGTCCTTTGGGATAAGGTCTAGATGGGGGCGGGGGGACTCCAATGGCAGACAAGGTTTTCGGTCCTGTTCGCACCTGGTCAAAGTTTCTTTCACTTCTGGTCCAAAAAGAGAAGAACCATCAAAGGGGGCATTGATGAAGGAAGGCCTTAAGGGTTCAGTAAAGTTGCAAAGACGCATCCAGGAATGTCTCCTTAGGGAAATTCCGGTAGCTGGGGCTCTGCTCGCTCCATCAGTTGTATATGAAATCAGTCTCATGGAGGAAATGACTATAGAACTGAGGGTGGAGAGCTGCAAAGAAACTTTGTTTGCAGTCCCTGAAGCTACAGTACTCTGAAGGGCAACTCCTAGCTCTTTGAGGAAATCCCTTAGAAGTCTGCTGAAGAAAAGGTACACTTTCCACATCTGTCCATAGCCTGTGATTCTGTTGGGAGGATGAACAGATGAGGAGGTCTCAGATAACTCCTCCTTAGTGGCTGCAGCCACCACCATCGCATCTACAGGGACGCCTTTAGTCAGGACTCCTTCTCTGTAGGGGCAGTTATAAATTTATTGGGCCTCCACGGAACAGGTTCCACTATCGGGGGAAGTCCAGGACTTTATAGAAATAACATTAAGGAGCTGATCATAGCAGGAGTCGCCCAGCAGGTGAAGGGCGAGGTCCGAAAGCCTCCAGGTACACCGATTCATCCTCTGAAGGGTTAGTGGGCTTCCAGCCACCCCTCCATTTCAGGATCTTAAGGATGTCAGCAAAAGAGACATCCTCAGAGGGGGACCCTGGAGACCCTTCAGACTCATCCAGATCATTGTCTGATGTAACCGACTCAGGGGAGTCTATGCGCTTCATCTTGCACAGCCTCTTCAGAGGGACTTCCTCAAAGGGATACTCTGGAGAAGTTTTGTAGGAGAGAATGCCGCCCGCAGGAGCTACCTGGGGCTCTGGATCTCTATGCTTGGGGGGAGTGGGCAAAGAAGACACCAACACTGGGGCCTGTGAGGGAAGAGAAGAGGGCTCTGACAGCGGAGCCGTCTGGCATGACAGAACTCTCTCCATCAGCTCAAAAGCCCCCTCACTCTGCACCAAAGAGACCCTCCACTCCAAAGATGCTGAGGATCGACTCCGAGGAGGAGCGGGTTGCTCCGAAGCCAATGTAGGAACAGAGCTCAACCTCGTTGAGGTACCGAGGGTAGAGTCGGCTCAGACAACTGTTCGGGCCAACTCCCCTCCCTGGACCCGACAGGTAAGCGTCGGCTCCTAGACTCAAGATTCAAAGGACCCGAATACATCAGAGCAGAAGACAGAACCGATGATCCCGAAGGAGGTCACGGTACTGACGGTTCCACTGCTATTGGATCCATACTCTCTGGCTCCAAAACCACCACCGGGGTCGGAGAAGGAATAGAAATTGGTGTCTTGGATGGTCTCGAATCCTTTGGGGGTCGGAGACAATAACATTTTTCCGAGTGCCGGCGTCTTAAGCAATCTCTTCACCATCCACTCCACATCGTCATCATATAAACCCTGGAGGAAAGGGAGGATATTGAAGGAGGTCTGGCCCTCTCCAAGATGGGTGACCTCAAGGTTGGAGATATCGTCTCCAAAACAGGAGACTGTCTCCTAACTGGTAACTCTACTGGCTCGGAGGATACTGATGGGGCCGAAGAGGTAGATTTTGTCTTGTCAGAACCAATAGCCTTTGCTTCTGAAGCAGTAACTTTTTTAGGAGGCTCTGAATCCAGACCTGAAGTAGCATGTCTTTTGGACCCTGTGTGGGAAGACGAAGGAGGAGGCTTGGAGCTTTGAGATCCCTCCAAAGATTTCTGGAAAGGACCTTTCAACAACCCCTGACCATCAATTTATTTCTAGGCTCTTGAAGGACCCTGCTGTTGAACCCATGGCAAATCGTGCAAAGGTCTTGTAAGTGGATGGCACCCAAACAATATACACTATGTGCCCATCTATAATTGACATCTTTTGAGTGCATTGATCACACTTCTTAAACCCAGACTGTCTATGTACTTTAGGCTCTTTCTCCTTTTCTTTCGACATATTCAAAAAACAAGGTACAAAATATTAACAGGAAGAAGCTATGTGAATCTCTAAATATATACTTTAACTATAAACTGCTCCAAAGAGAAAGGGAACCTACTAACACACACGAAGTTGAAATGTACACAAAACAACAAACTTTTTTTTTTTTAAACTGTAAGTAAGGAAACTTCTAAAGACGGCTTAACAGTAAATACAAATTTGCAAAGAAACAGGAGCCTACTGCTATAAACAACACACCCAAAAAAGGTTTCAGCAGATGCTGTAAGAGAAAAAACTGTCAAGAGAATGGATCTAACTACTAAAATATACACTAAAAACTAGTAGTAGAAAGCCATACACAAACGATGGAGAATCCCCTAACTAAAACGGAATCTCCAACGGAAAGGAAGGCACAGGGAGGGAAGTACCATCTAAGTTAAACAGGCCACAGAGAGGCCTCTAACTCAAAAGGGTCTCTCACAGACACAAAGGGAAAAAAAACAATGCGCCAAAGCAAAGAGGGGGGTTTTAACTAACTCTATCGCACAAATTAAGGCAGAAAGCTGCCAAAAAACTGCAGAAATAAGTTAAATAAATCTACTTAGCCGACAATCCAGTTGAAGACATCCCAGTCGCTTGAGCGGCAAACGAGATCTGGGGATTTTACCAGACGCATCATGGGATAGGGGGTTAGCCTTGAGCCAGTGAAAGTTCTCGAGCTTTTGTATTCGGCCGAGTTGGAACCGATGCTCGGTTCCAAACCCAACCAGCAAGAATTACGGTGAGATAGAACAACATAACATCTTTTAATATGTTAGTTATTTATGGGCTTGGATAACAGGTGTCCTAGCTCTAGTACTTATAATAAACAAATATCTTTGAATAGCTATTTGCATTATACAAATGGTCACCCATTAAATTAAAAAAAGTGTTTAGAGCCAAATTATCAGAATTTCTGGACTTGCTTCTTAAGAAATGTTTTTAATAAATGCATTGTTTGAAAGAAATGTTGGGCAGGGGTTTTCCCTGAGAAGACAGTTGAGCAGGCTGTTGCTGGAAATCTGTCTAATACTTTAAATTTGGTCCTATATTGATACAAGGTATTCTGCAAGTTAATAGCAGCATAAAAGACTCACATTCTAATATGTCTTTTATGGTTAACATGTCAGTTGATAGTAAAAATACTGAAGGGGTATTGTCTAGTAATTGTAGGATTATTCTTGGTAATGACAAATTAAAAACAGATTATTGGTGGTTTAACCACTTTTGTAATGAAAAGGAGTAACAGCATTGTAAGAATATGACACCCTAAAAATACTGACATTATTTATACTTGGGCCTATAAATGTGCTTTTCTAAATAGTAAAGGTACAACTAAAATGGTCCCAATGTTTACTTGCTTTGGTTCACTAGAAGTTATGGTGCTAACCAGCATTATACTTGTAATTCCAAACACTGTGTGTCCATAGCTAGCGTGTACTTGCACAATATGTGAAAGTTATTAATGTGGGTATTACCATTAGTAAACTACCAAAATGTATTTACTAGCATTTATATACTACGCACAGAAAGGATGACAAAATCTCTCTGTACATGTATGTATTCTGCTAAATGTGTTAATTTTTAAGGTTAAGCTTTTTGTTTTTTGTGGTTGACTAAGTTACATTAGATAACTGAGGTGACAATCTGGATAATGCTTTAAAGAAAAAAGAATTACATTGGCAAGTTATTGTAAATTCAAACATCTTCCCAGGAACTAATGAGTACCTTAACACTGAATGCATCTTAGAAAGAAATGCTTATCATACATATAGCTAATAACTATATGCATATTTTTTTCAAATAAAAAATTGTATTTCTATATTTGTAAGTTAATATGATTTGAGTCCAAATATGTCTTCTTTTTAAATCATATTTGCATTGCATCATTTTTTTATTGGCTTAAGTAAATCTTATTAAACTTTCGTGCCTGGCTTTTCAGTGATTTTTCTCTCGTTTTGGTTTTGATAAAGAATAGCTATGTAAAATCTTACCAAAACCATAGATGTCCTTCTCTTCTATGTTGCAGTATTCTTTACATATGGGTTGTATTCCGCCCAATGACCCAAAGTCTAGCCTGTACACAAAAGCTTAGAGCCACTGCCAGTATGTGGGATGCTGCGCAGATGCCAGCCATAAAAGGGACGTCCACAAGTACCCTCTCTTCAGAAAAGAAAGCCCCATGAGGAAAACCCAAGAGGTGCATAGAAGGATCATCCTGGGAAAGAACAAATTGTAGAGGGGAAGGCAGGAGAAATAGAATACTGCAACATAGAAGAGAAGGACACCTATGGTTATGGTAAGATTTTACACAACTATTCTATGTCCTTCTATTTAATGTAGCAGTATTTACTTTAATGGGAGAGTGCAAGAGCTACAAAGGGAACCCAAGGAGGTGGATAGAGGAGGGATAAGCAGAAGCATTTTCCAGGAATCCATGCAGAAAGTACAGTTTTGTACCTACCATAAATGTAGATGTCCGAACTGGATAGCATCTGCAGTCATAACAACTGGGTTGTCCTGTCGTCAGGCAGCCCTTCAGTCGGCCGGATTCCAAAGTCCGGGTCCGGCTTCGGCTGATGTCGCACTTCACCCGACGTCATCTCTGTTGGTCTTCGGGTATAAAGGCATCAGCCGACGCCATTTTCCTCAGTGTTTCTTGCCCCAGATGCCAGTAGCCCTCTTGAAGGCTAAAATTTAGATAGATGCCAATGTTTCCAAAAGATAGAGGTAAACACAAAATAAGCATGTATGCACATATATACAAACAAATACACCATAAAAGACTCCCCCCCACCAGCTAGCTATTAGGAGGGTAAACACCCTTGGAGTACCCCAGAGGGGAAGGAGGGAGGGTAATCCTGACTGCAGATGCTATCCAGTTCGGACATCTACATTTATGGTAGGTACAAAACTGTACTATGTCCTTCATGGATGCATCTGCAGTCATAACAACTGGGTAGAATACCATAGCCAACAAGGGAGGAGGATAAAACTAGATTATGGTGTGTTTAGGATCCCTTGCAGTACAGCAGTGGCAAACCCTGCTCGGGATCTGGAATATAGAGGCAAATTATAATGCTTGGCAAATGTATGCACGGAGGTCCAAGTAGCCGCCTCAATAATGTCTTTGGTTGCCACTCCTCGTAAGAAGGCTGTGGTAGTGGCTGTTGCCCTTGTAGAATGAGGTCTTATGTTCTGTGGAATTGGTTTTCCATGGAAGGAGTAACAGAATCGTATGCAATTTCCTATCCATTTGGAGATTGTCTGTTTGGAAATAGCTTTTCCTTCCCTTCCTGTTGCATAGGCTACAAAAGTTGGTCAGTCTTTCTGCTATTTTTGTTTTGTCCAAGTAGTAGCGTAGCTGTCTATGTACATCCAAGGTATGCAATATTCTTTCCCATCTGTTTTGTGGGTTGGGAAAGAAGGTAGGTAGGTGGATTGCCTGGTTTAAAGACACTCTGGATACCACCTTAGGCATAAATGTAGGATTAGTCCTCATGGACACTCTATCTTGGTGGAAGATTAGGAAGGGTTGCACTGCCATTAAGGCCTGTAGTTCTGAAACCCTCCTTGCTGAAGTAATTGCCAGTAGGAAAGCAGTTTTCCATGACAGGTGTTGTAGGTCTGCTGTTGCTGCTGGTTCAAAGGGTGATAGTGTCAATTTTCTAGCACAAAGTTTAAGTCCCAAGCTGGTAATGGTGGTTTCCTTGGAGGTTTTACATTCTTGATTCCTCTGAGGAACTGCCTGAGCAAAGGGTGTGAAAAAACAGGTGGATCAAAGCTGTATTCTGCTGAAATAGCTGATGCATGTATCTTGATGGAGGAGTAGGACAGGCCTGAATGAAGAAGTTCGGCTAGGTACTCCAGAATGTTAGGCATATCTATGTTTGACACATCTTTTCCTCTTTCAGTACTCCAAATGACAAACCTTTTCAATTTTCCAGCATAGTTTCTTCTTGTTGAAGGTCTGCGTGCTTCAAGAATAATGTCTTTAACTCTTTGGGAAAGTTCTGGATTAGCTGCTGCTATGTGATGTTCCATGCAGTCAGTTGCAACGTTTTAGGTTTGGATGTATGATGCTGTAGTTGTTCTGAGTTAACATCAAAGGCATCAGGGTATTGGCCACATATTGTTCGAGACATGCTCCTCAGCAGTGGG
This sequence comes from Protopterus annectens, assembly GCF_019279795.1. NCBI lineage: Eukaryota > Metazoa > Chordata > Ceratodontiformes > Protopteridae > Protopterus > Protopterus annectens. Next base: position 1,112,546,013 of record NC_056741.1, read on the forward strand.
TACCAGTGTTGTCTTGGCCAGTTTGGAGCTATCAGGATTATCCTTGGACGTTCTTCCTTGATTTTTAGTAATACCTTGTGTATCAAGGGAAGAGGTGGGAATGCATATGCTGTTAGGCCTTTCCAGCTGAAGGAGAGCGAATCCACTTTCCATGCTAGTGGGTGGAATGTCCTTGTGCAGAATTTTTTGAGCTGGTGATTGAGAGGTGATGCGAATAGATCTATCTGAGGCATTCCCCATTTCTTTGAGATGGTCTTGAAGATGTCCGAGTGCAGCTTCCATTCGTGGGCATCCGATGTGGTTCTGCTTAATATGTCTGCTAGAGTATTCTCTTTTCCCGGTACAAATATTGCCTGTAACTGGATGTTGTAGCTGAGTGCCAGGGTCCACAGCTCCAAAGTCATTCTGCATAGGGGGTATGAATGAGTGCCTCCCTGTTTGTTGATGTATCACATGACTGTGGTGTTGTCTGTCCTTATCATCAACTGGCCCTCTTTGAGAAATGGTCTGAACTTTTGGATTGCCAGTTTTACTGCCAGCATTTCTTTTAGGTTGATGTGCAGGTGAAGTTGATCCTGTGTCCACAATCCTTGCACGCATTTGTCCAGCATGTGGGCCCCCCATCCTAGGTCTGAAGCGTCTGTTGTGATGGTCTGGCTTGCTTGACATCTGCGAAAGGGTAGCCCTGGGTTTGACTGGCATGCCTGAGCCCACCATAGGAACTCCTTTTTTAGCATGGAATTAGTGGGATTTCTGTTTCTAGGCTGTGTCTGTGTTGGGACCATAAATTCTTTAGGTACCACTGTGGTTTTCTCATATGTAGTCTGGCAAGTGGAACCAAGATTATGCATGATGCCATGAAGCCCAAGGCCTGCAGTACTTTTCTTGCTGTTAACTTGTTCAGTTTTGTTAGTGCCAAGAAGTAAAGAGGGAGTTCTTTTTGTTTTTCTGTAGTTAGGAATGCCATCTGTTTTACTGTGTCCAATTCCGCGCCCAAGAATGTCCTTGTTTGGGATGGTATCAGCCTTGACTTTTGAAGATTGACTGTGTATCCCAGTGCTTGCAGCAAGTAAATGACCCTTTGTAAATCTGTTGTCAGCTTGCTTTTGTTGTCCCCTTGTAGCAGGCAGTCGTCTAGGTATGGGTAAATTTGAATTCCCTGTAGTCTGCAGTGGGCGATTACTGATGCCAGGCATTTTGTGAATACTCTGGGCGCAGTAGATAAGCCAAAGGGCAATGCTGAGAATTGATAGTGCTCTGATCCTGCAAGAAATCTGAGGTATCTTCTGCAGATTGGTCGAATGGGGACGTGCAGGTATGCCTCCTTGAGATCTAGAGTTACCAGCCAACACTCCTTGCCCAGCATGGGAAGAAGTTGCTGTAGGGTCAGCATTTTGAATTTTGGGACAATGATGTATGTATTTAAGGTGGACAGGTCGAGAATTGGTCTCCAACTTTTTCCTTTCTTGGAACTAGGAATAGTCTGGAGTAGAACCCTTTCCTTGCTCTGCTGTTGGCACTCTTTCCACAGCTCTCATGTTTGCTAACTGCATTATCTGTTGTAGAGCCTCTGTTTTTTTGATTTGGAGGTAGATTTGGCATTCCTCTTTTGACTGGTAAAGTGTGGAAGTGGAACCGTAACCTTGATCTATGGTTTGTAAAATCCACTTGTCTTTTGTTATATAGTGCCAGTTCTTTGAAAATAAGGTTAATTTTCCGCCTAGAGGAGCTGCTATTTGTTCCCTGGTAGGCGGATTTAGGGTTAAGTCACTGTGGTTGAGTTGATGTAGTGGCAGAGGTTGTGTCTGTGCCTCTGTTGTTACCTTGCCACTGTCGTCCTCTGTAGGCACCTCCCTGGATTGGTTTCTGCCTCTGGAACGCCTATTCCTGCCCCTTTGAGATCTTGTGGAGTCAGGAAAGGACCAATTTTGGCAGGCCAGTTCCTGCTAAACCTTGGGGTTGAACCTGCAAGAAATCTTTAACCGCTTGAACAGATTTTGCCTTTTCTTCCATTTTCTTCATAACCTGCTGGGCAGGTGTACCAAACAAACTTGTCTTATCCATAGGAGCATCTAGCAACTTAGCTTTAACATGATCCGGTAAAGCTTGCTCCTTTAGCCATGCATGCCTTCTTATCACTGTGCCAGTCATGGCTGATCTAAATGAAGCCTCCAGTGCATCATAGCCACATTTTAAGGAATGGTTACTAACCTGTTGTATGTTATTTACCATTTCTAATACATATTTCTTATCAAGAGATTCATCAGTGGTTAGCTTTTTAGTTAACTGATCAAGCATAAACTCTTGGTATTGTATCATGTGAAACTGACAATTTAAAGCTCTAGCTGAGAGAGTAGCTGAAGTGTAGACCTTTTGCCCCATCTGTCTAATGACCTTGCTTCCCTTTCAGAAGGAATAGGGTTTTAGCTATGGTCGCTACTGCCTTGGGACCCTGGGATATAGTTTCGGGTCTGCAAGTGGGGCCTTGTAAAGGTGGTGATGAGTGTCTGGCACCCTGTAAAATCTGTCTGGTTTGGCAGGGGCTGGAGGTAAAGAATCTGGTGCGGAGCAGACATCATTGAAAGCATCATCCACCACAGAGAGAACAGGAGGTATAGCTAAGGGCCTGTGCTGTGGAAGGTGCAGAAAGGTCCTAAGTCTTTTCTGGAGTCTGAAAAATCCTGTTGCTGCCATTGGAACTGCTCTCGCATGGCATGTAAGGTTTCCCCAAAGGAGAATTCTTCTGGTGGGGAAGCAGCTGGAATGGATTCTTCAGCATCAGAGTCTTCAAAATTGGAGAAAGGAGCCTCTGGCTGATCAGTTATGTCTGATTCAACGGCAGACTCATCAGAGGACACTGGCTCAGGGGGCTCTGCCCTAGGTCTCTTCTCTGGGGGCTGAGAGGCCCTGTCTGGGTGAGATTGAGCTCCTCTAATTAATGAAATTAAATCTTCTGCCAGAGTAAGCATTTGAGAACTAGAGGAGGGCCTGGTTGTAGGGGGTTTAACAGTCACTGTTTTAGTAGTCTTTGCTGCTTTAGCCCTGGCGAAGGCCTTAATGGACATGGCTGCTGGAGGCCTAGCAGCACCACGTGCTGGGGTAGAGACATCCAAGGGAATGGTGTCTGATAAGTCAGTGGCAACCACCGTAGTGGATAAAATTTCTGAGGCCGCTTCAAGAGTGGTAGCAGGGCCTCAGTTGTAGAGATAGATTCAGCTGTACTTTGATCAGTTTTCTCGGTTTCGCCGAAACCGAGACACTCGCGTTTGCTTAACCATGGTTTCGCCGAAACCGCGGACCGCGAGTGTCGGTCTTTATCTTTGCGCTTTTGGCAGATTGGGTAGTCGGAGGATCCGACGGCATAATGTACGCAAAATCAGAACCGAAAAACTGTTCAGCAAACTCCGACCGACGCCTGCGTTCGTCGGTTGAACGAAGCACAGGCCGAACAGGCTGCTACGTCGTGGGCTGGGCCTAAACAAGGCAGACAATAAGAGTGGAAATCTTTATGAGGTATTTGTTTCCCACAGGTTAAACAATTATTAACTTTTTCTGACATCGGCTGAGGCAAGAAAGAGTCCCCAACGGGTACTTAGCTTTAGAAGTCTTCAAGTAGTATTCGGTAGAAGTAATCTCTGGATCCGACCGACCGCACTTGCGAACAGCTTCTGCTTGGCGCCACGGCAAGAAAGACTGAGGAAAATGGCGTCGGCTGATGCCTTTATACCCGAAGACCAACAGAGATGACGTCGGGTGAAGTGCGACATCAGCCGAAGCCGGACCCGGACTTTGGAATCCGGCCGACTGAAGGGCTGCCTGACGACAGGACAACCCAGTTGTTATGACTGCAGATGCATCCATGAAGGACATCTGCCCTAACAAATCCTGCTCTGGATCTAGAAACAGCGTCCAGTTTGTAATGTTTCGTAAAGGTTTGGATAGAGGACAAGGTGGCTGCTTCCAAAATGAAATGGGCATCTAGACCCTTGAAGAAGGCCCTGAGGCTGCACCTGACCTAGTGGAGTGTGCCTTTACAGATGAATTCATAGAAAAACTGTATAACCTTAGAAATCCATTAAGATATAGTTTGCTTAGACATAAGCAAGCCCAGAGCCCTGGGGTAAAATGACACAAAGAGTTGGTTAGACTTCCTGATGGACTTTGTCTTGTCAGATAAAATCTGAGTTGTCTATGCACATCTCAAGCATGCAGAATGCTCTCACTAGAAGAGAGACTGAAAGGAAAGAAGGAAGGCAAATTAATGGCTTGATTAAGTGATAACTCGTTCATAACTTTTGGCATGAAAGTGGGGCTGGTTCTCAAGGAAACCCTATCTTTATGAAAGGCCAAAAAGGGTGGTGTAGCCATTAAGGCCTGAATCTCAGAAACCCTCCTTGCAGAGGTTAAGGCTATCAGGAGCATCGTCTTCCAGGTGCAGAACTTTAAAGAAGTAGAAACTGCTGGCTCAAAAGGAGCCTGGGTAAGTCTCTCTAGCACATGGCTGAGGTTCCAGGGAGGAGGAACTGGTTTCCTAGGCAGGCTTAAATGCAGTTTGCCTTTTAGGAAACGCTTGACCTCCAGTTTGGAAGACAGCAGGGGAATCAAAAGCAAGCAGGCAGACAGGGAAGAGCAATGGACTTAAACTGAGGAATAAGCAAAATCACTACTGAGCAACTCACACAGGTAGGAAAGCACTAGGGGAATGTCTGGACCAAAAGGGTCCACTTTCCATTTTTGGCACCAAATGGAAAATCATCTCCACTTGGGAATGTAAGATTTTCTCTTAGTGGGTTTCCTGGCCTCCTGCAAAACCCTTAGCATGTCCTTAAAGAATAGGTGCCTGAAAGACATCAGAAGTTGATCACCCAGAGGGTCAGCTGTAGAGTCTGCAGATGTGGGTGGATCAATGATCCCTTGTCATGAGTAGGTCCAACCTGTCAGGTAACTTGTAGTGATGGTCCTTGGCTAATTGCAGAAGAGGGAACCAGTGCTGTCGTGGCCAAAATGGAGTCACTAATAACATTTTGGGTTTGTCCTGTTGAATTTTCAAAAGTACTTTCAGAATTAGGGGAAGGGGAAAACGCATAAAGAAACATCCTCTTCTGTGAGAAAGAGAGGGCGTCCACCCTCCACATTTCGGGATGATGAGCCTGGGCACAAAACCAAGAAAGTTGTCTGTTCATAGGGGAGGCAAATATATCCAGTTCTGGAGTATCCCACTGGTGAACTAGGTCCAGAAAAACATCTCTCTGGAGCATCCACTGGTGGGATCGTGTCATGGACCTGCTTAATGTGTCTGCCATTGAGTTCTGAGCCAAGGGAAGGTACACAGCATGCAGTTATCTTGTATAAGGTGGCCAATTCCCAAGCTTTGATGGCCAAATGACAGAGTATATAGGATTTTGTCCCCCTTGCTTGGTTATATACCAAAGGACCATAATATTGTCCGAGAGAGTCTTTAGGGGTCCTGGCAAGAACAGAGGGTGAAAGGTTTGTAAGGCTAAAAGTAAGGTAATTTCCCTGATGTTGACATGTTCCTTACTTTGAAAAGAGGACCAAAGACCCTGAACCTTCCTGGACGCAAAGGTTGCTCCCCTCCCAAAGTCCGAGGAGTTTGTGAAGAGTTGCTGAACTGGTTGAGGGACATGGAAGAGGTAAGCTAGGGTTCTGACTGAGTTGTTGCATCCACCAACCTAACTCCGCTTTCAGGCATTTGAAGAAGGGGGATCATGACATCTAGTGGATGAGCATGCTGGGACCAGACCATCTTTAGATACCACTGGAACTTTCTCATAAACAGCTTTGCAAAGGGAACCATGAGAATAGTAGAGGCCATGAACCCCAGCAGTCTCAAACTCATTGGCTGTGACAGATGGGAGAAGCAAAAGAACTTCTATGAATGCCCTGAGACTGGCTGCTTTCTCACGATGGAGAAAACCCCATATCAAATCTGTGCAAAACCTGCACCCCAGGAGTATAAAGTACAGTTTTGTACCTACCATAAATGTAGATGTTCGAGGATCCACATTGCTGCAGTCCTAACCATTGGGTAGTCCGCTGTCCAGTCGGCCCGAATACCAAAGTATATGGCTGACGTCGGTCAAGGCGCATTAGACTGACGTCAGGACGTCAGGGTACTAATGCGCATGACCGACGTCATATCCTCAGTCTTTTCTTGCCCCAGATGTCAGAAGACCCTAAAAAGACAAGGCCAAAACCAAAAACACCAAACACTCCTGCACCAAAAATATGTACAATATATACAAAATTACAAGAGTATAACCTCACCCACACAACCACCCCTAAACACAGAGGGAAGGAGGAGGGATTGACTGCAGCAATGTGGATCCTCGAACATCTACATTTATGGTAGGTACAAAACTGTACTATGTTCTTCATTCCACATTGCTGCAGTCCTAACCATTGGGTAGAATCCCAAAGTAGAGGTAAGGGAGGCTGGCAAATCATAAGGAAGCAGGAGCTGTCAACATGCCTTGCAAAATAGCTGTGGCAAAACCAGCCCTAGATTTAGAGTAGAGAGGAAGGTGGTAATGCTTAGAGAAAGTATGCACGAACTCCAAGTAGCTGCCTCCATAATATCCTTAGTTGCCACCCCTTAGAAATGCTGTTGAAGTGGCAGTAGCCCTAGTGGAATGAGGCCTAATCCCAGCTGGAATCTCCTTGCCATGATGGGAATAACAAAATGCAATGCAAAACCCAATCCACTTAGAAATAGTTTGTTTTGACACAGGCTTGCCCTGAGAACTCAAAGCAAAAGAAACAAACAACTGCTGAGACTGCCTAAAATCCTTAGTCCTGCTTAAATAATAACGCAACTGCCTGTGTACATCTAAAGTGTGTAAAATCTTTTCCCCTTATTTTGGGGATCTGCATAGAAAGTAGGCAAATGAATAGTTTGGTTTAAAGCCACACTAGAAACCACCTTAGGCATAAAAGAAGGATTAGTACGTAATGATACCCTATCCTTATGGAAAATCAAAAAGGCTCTACCGCCATAAGGGCCTGCAATTCAGAAACCCTTCTTGCAGAAGTAATGGCCAACAAAAAGCAGTCTTCCATGACAAGTATTTCAAGTCAGCAGTAGCCGAGGCTCAAAAGGTTGTAGAGTAAGTTTCTCCAACACAAAATTGAGATCCCAAGCAGGAGTAGGAGCTCTACGTGGGGTCTTATATTCTTTGCCCTCTAAGAAATTGCTTGAACAAAGGATGCGAAAACAATGGTGGGTCACAATCATAGTGAGCTGAAATTGCTGCAGCATGAATCTTAATGGAAGAGAAAGACAAACCTTTGTCCAATAACTCAGTAAGATATTGAAGAGCCACACTCAAATTAGGCTCAGAAATCTCCAAATTCTTTGCTGCACTCCAAAATAAAAATCTCTTCCATTTTTCATGACACTTTCCTTGTACTAGGTCTTCTGGCTTCCATAATCACATTTAAAACTTGTTGAGGAAGTTGAGACCTGCTGTGTTTCAAAACAGAATATGCCAGGCTGTTAGATGAAGAGAGTGAAGCTTGACATTGAGCAGGTGACCGTCCCTCTGAGACAACAGGTGTGGAATCAAAGGTAAAGGCCATGGAGGCTTCCTTACCAGACTCCTCAGTAATGGGTACCAGTGTTGCCGAGGCCAATCTGGAGCTATTAAAATCATCCTTGGCTTGTCTTGTCTGACTTTTAGGAGCACCTTTGGGAGAAGAGGCAGAGGTGGAAAGGCATACACATGAAGATTTTTCCAACTGAAAGAAAGAGCATCCACTTTCCAAGCCGTGTGATGAAACCTCTCTGTGCAAAACTTTGGCAGCTGGTGGTTTAGTGGAGAAGCGAACAGATCTATGTCTGGAGTTCCCCATGACACTGTCAATGTTCGAAATACATGAAGATCCAGTTTCCACTGTGGGGATCCATGATTTGTCTGCTTAACACATCTGCTAAGGAGTTCTGTGCTCCCGGCAGAAACCTTGCCTGAAGAGTTAGTTGCAAGCTGAGCGCAGTCTCCCATAAAATCATTGCTTGCCTGCACAACGGGTAAGAATGTGTTCCCCTTGTTTGTTGATGTACCACATGACAGTTGTGTTGTCTGTTAGAATCAACACCTGCCCTGGAAGAAGTAACTCCTTGAAAGCCATTAATGCAAACTGGACTGCTAACATCTCCTTCATGTTGATATGTAGATGCTGTAGTCTGGCAGGCCACTTGTCTTGTATCCACTTTCCATTTAGATGAGCTCCCCAAGCAATGTCTGAGGCATCTGTCGTTAGAATCTGACTCGCCTCTGGCCGGGTCACAGAGAGTCCCTTGTTTAGGTGACATTCCTGAGCCCACCACAAAAATTCCTGTTGAATGCAAGGTATTATTTGAATGACAGTGTCCAAATCCTGGCAGTGCTGTGTCCATACATTTTGAGATACCATTGCAGCTTCCTCATATGCAGTTTGGCATTGGGAAGCACCAGAATACAAGATGCCATGAACCCTAAGGCTTGAAGGACTGTCCTTGCAGTCAGCCCGGACTGAAGAGATAGTTGATGGAAGTAAATGGAAAGATTCTTTTGTTTGTCCGGGGTTAAAAGGCCATCTGGGCTGCTGTATTCAGTCTCACACCCAGAAAGCACATGTCTTGAGAGGGTACTAGACTGGACTTTATTTCGTTCACAGAATACCCTAGGCATCTTAGCACTGCTATCACATATTCCAAATGCTGTAAAGGTCTTCCTTTTCTTGAGCCAGAATCAGGCAGTCGTCCAAGTAAGGATAGATTTGAATTCCTTTTAGCCTGAAGTAAGCTATCACTGGAGCCAGAACCTTTGTGAATACTCTGGGCGCAGTAGATAAGCCAAAGGGCAATGCAGAGAACTGATAATGGGAATTTCCATCTCGAAAACGCAGATACTTCCTGCAACTTAGTCTGATAGGCACATGAAGGTAAGCCTCCTTGAGATCTAAAGTTACCATCCAGTGATCTTTGCCCAGCAGAGGTAAAAGCTGTTGTAACGTCAACATTTTGAACTTGGGAATGTCCAGATAAGTGTTGAGGATAGATAAATCCAAAATTGGTCTCCACGTGTCCCCCTTCTTTGGTACTAGGAACAGGCGAGAATAAAATCCTAGGCCCCTTTCTGGCACAGGGACTGGCTGAATGGCCCCTATTTGGAGTAACAGAGAAATTTGCTTGTGAGCCTCTTTTCTTTGCAGAGGAGGAATGTCTGGCATGCCTTTGAAAGGAGGCAAGGTATGGAAATAAAACCTGTAACCGTGGTGAATGATATCCAAAACCCATCTGTCTTGGGTAATTAAATCCCAATTTTCTTTGAAAAGAGCCAGCCTTCCTCCCAAAGGTGCTGCCAGACGAGAATGTACTGGCAGCTGAAAAGGCAGGTCATTGGGTCTGTTTACGAAAGGACTGACCCCTGCCCTCACCAGAAGTCTGAGCAGGTGAACTCCTGTTCTAGGCCTAAAAGAACCTTGAGCTCTGCCCCTACCACGCCTAGACCTACCCCTAGACTGGGAATCATAAGCAGGATATGTCCATCCCTTAGTAGGCCAATTTCTACTAAACTTCGGAGGCTGCACCTGCAAAAAATCTTTAACAGTTTGCATAGACTTAGCCTTGTCCTCCATTTTCTTTAAAACTGCTTCCACAGGAGAACCAAACAACACGTCAGACTGTAAAGGAGCATCCAAAATCCTTGTCTTAACATGCTCAGCTAAATTCTGATCCCTCAACCAGGCGTGCCTACGAAGAACAGAACCAGTGGCAGCCACCCTCGAGGAGGCCTGCACAGCATCAAAACCACATTGCAATGAATGCTTACCCACCTGTTCAGATACATGAACTAAATCCTGCAACTCTTTACACTCAATACCTTCCGCCAGAGCATCCACCTTAGACTTCAATTGTGAAAGGAGATAATTTTGATATTTTAACATGTGAAACTGGCAATTCAACGCCTCATGGCTAAAGTGGAAGAAGTATACACCTTCTTTCCCCATCTATCCAAAGCCCTTGCCTCTTTATCAGGAGGAACAGGATTTTTAACAACAGAAGCCTTAACACCTTTAGGCCCCTGAGAGACAGTTTCTGGGTCTGCGCTAGGACTCTTAAAAGATACTTATGAGCTTCAGGCACCCTATAGTACCTATCCGGTTTAACTGGGGCAGGAGGCAAAGAATCAGGGTTCAGGGAAGCCTCTGCAAAACATCTTCCACCACATTCAGAACAGGAGGTATAGCTAAAGGCCTATGCTGGGGTAAAACAAGAATTCCCTAAGCCTCTTCCTGAATCAGAGAAATCCTGACCTTCCCATTTAAAATGCTCCCTCATGGAATGCAGAGTCTCTGAAAATGAAAAATCCTCAGGAGGAGAAGCTGAAGGAGTAGAATCATCCACATCAGAATCAGAATAAGGAGGAAGCTCCTGCAAGTCTTCAGAAGACTCAGAAGCCTCGAACACTGCTCAAAACTCTCAAACTCAGGCTCCACCCTAGGCCTCTTATCAGGAGGGGGCATAGAACCTCTAATCATAGTAATCAAATCCTCTGCCATTTTAAGCATATGTTTCTTAGGCAAAGATCCTGAAGAGCTAGGAGAAACCCCCACTGAAGTTAAACCTGGCCTGCCTCTCAAAGAAGCCTTGGAAACAGAAGGGGAGGCTCTAACCACCTTAGGAAGAGAGGGAAGAACAGCCACCTGAGAAGCCCCTTCAGCCTGGCCTACCTCCTGAGAGGACACATCCTGTAACAGTAAAGTCTCTCCCTGAGACTCCAAAGAAACTCCTGGCAAAACCTCCGGCTCCACTGAGTTTCTAAAGAACCGACGTCCGGGACTGCCGGTTCTTCCACTCTAGGCTTTGCTGCTTTGTCCTTGCGCTTTTGGGAAGCGGCGCCGGAGCATCCGACGGCATTTTATAATTACAACGCTTCCCAAAACTAACCTGGCACAGTCTAACCTTCTCTTAATAGTGCGTTTGTTAAATCTAGCACAAGCGCGGCATCGAACAACGTCGTGCTCAGGCCCTAAACAAGGTATACACAAGGTATGGTAATCCCTATGAGGTATCTGTTTCCCACAAGAAATACAGTTATTCACTTTTTCTGACATCCGGTTAAATACTGAGGCAAGAAAAACCAAAATATTCCCAACGGGTACTTAGCCAACTTTGATTCGGTCTGAAACTCCGACTTCAGAAAATTTCAGAACGCCAACCTGCACTCGCAAAACTGCTTCTGCATCGGACCATGCGGCAAAAAAGACTGAGGATATGATGTCGGTCACGCGCATTAGTACCCTGACGTCCTGACGTCAGTCTAATGCGCCTTGACCGACGTCAGCCATATACTTTGGTATTCGGGCCGACTGGACAGTGGACTACCCAATGGTTAGGACTGCAGCAATGTGGAATGAAGAACATCATCCTGACTTGGTGTGAGACAGAACTTTTTTAGGCTTATTGTGAAACCCAGCGTCTGCAGAATGGTATGACTAGCTTCAGATGTTGGGTTAAGAGATCTGGGCTGCTGGCCATGAACAGCAGGTCATCTAAGTAAGGATAGACTAATTCCTTTCAGCCTTATGTATGAAATGACTGGGGCAAGGCACATTGTGAATACCCTTGGAGCAGCAGAGACCAAAGGACAAGGCAGTAAATTGAAAGTACAAGGAATCCACAGAGAAATGCAAAAATGTCCTGAAGAGATGTATAGCAATATGCAGGTATGCATCCTTGAGGTCCACAGAAGCTAAGAAGGCTTGGGGAGAGACCAGGGGCAAAAGAGTAGGAAGGATTAGCATTCCGAAAAGACACCACCAGGAAGGTGTTTAATAGGGAGAGGTCCAAGACAGACTTCCAAGGGCCATCTTTTTTGGAACTAGAAAAATCCTGGAGTAAAATCCACTTCCCTGCTGTTCTGGTGGGACAGACTGAATTGTGACTTGGTTGAAAAGTTGATCTAGAATTGTGGGGAAAAGATGCAGTTGGCTGGGGGGAGGTTGAGATATTTTCCCAAAAGGGAGGAACTGTCTTCCAAGTCATAAAGTACAATTTTTGGATAAAATAAATCACCCAGGAATCCTGAGTGATCCCCACCCAAGCAAAGGGGAAGGTATAGGGATAGAGGGGTATGACTTGGAAGAGGGTGCCGTGTGTCACAGGGGGCCTTGTCTGGGCTGAAAGGGCTGCTGTGGGGGTGCCAAAACAGCAGCTGAAGGATCAGCAGCCTTGGCCTGAGGGTGTCTCCTAGAAGGCTTGCAGGATCTAGATCCAGAGGAAATAGATATAGCAGAGGAACGAGCAGGATTTCTGAAAAAAGATGTCTTGCTACGGAAATTTCTATGAAATTTTGGGACTGGTGAAACCAGAAGTTGCTTTAAGTCCTGAATTTCTTTTCCTTTTTCCTGCAGTGATTTAAATAAATCTGCAGCTGCTTTCCCAAACAATGATGAATAATCAAGAGGCACAACAAGCAATTTAGCCTTGACGTCATCAGGAAGTGCCTGGAGATGTAGCCAGGAATGCCTTCTCAGAATTGAACCAGAACTTGCTTCCCTGGCAGAGGCCTTCACTGCACTGTAGCTACACTTGATAGAGTGCCTAGCCACCTGAGAGGAGAACCACAAGAGAGACAGAACCAGAGACTTCACCTCTAAATCTGGCAAATGAGGAAATAGCCTCGGTTGTCAGAGTTAGTAGGGCCAGCACATACCTGGCATGTGGCTTTTATAATCAATTGCCCTGCTAGCCAAGATGGAACAGGTATATGCCTTCTTACCCAACCTTTCCTTGTCAAAAGGAAGTAACGTGGTAGGAGGAGATAAACTAGAGGACTTATATGAGGTAATGAAACCACAGCAGGGTCGGCTGAGACACAATTGAATAAAAATTTGCAATCCTCAGGGACCTTATAGAAATGATCCAGTCCTTTTGGTGAAGGGACTTGGGAATCTGGGGTCTTAAAAGTGGCCTTGAACACATCTAGTAAGGCTGGCAGCAGTGGCGGGACTGCTGAAGGTGCAGGAGCCTCCACCTGTAAAAGTTTATAATATCTCTTTTGCTCTTCTGAGATTTGTGAGAAATCCCATTTAAATTCCCTCATTTTATTGACTGTTACCCCCCCAAAGGAGAGCTCTTCCATGGGGCAGTTCCCCCCATTAGACTCCTCCTCTGGGGAAGCGTATTCCAGGGAGGAGGGAATTATGAGTGGAAGATGCTAGTGTGTCCTCATCTGATGTAGACTCCTCTGAATCTGAATCCTGGGTTGAAAGTTCTGTAGGATGTCCTGGAACAAGGCCTTGGGACCCGGATGGCTGCACTGGGGAAGAGGCAAAGGCCGGAGCCGCTATGGGTGAAGTCGAAGTCGCAGGCCGCATGGCCATCAACACCTTAATCAGGCTCTGGGAAAAAACTTCCCAATCCGACGTAGGGGTCAGAAAGTACAGTTTTGTACCTACCATAAATAGAGATGTTCAAGTGGTTATACTGCTGCAGTCATCACACACGGGTTATCCTGTCATCAGGCAGTCCTGCAGTCAGCCGAATCCCAACGTCCTGGTCCGGCGTTGGTTGTCGTCGCCTCTTCCCCGACGTCAGTGCGACAGGGGTATAAAAGAGACAGCCAACGCCATTTTCTTCAGTTTTTCTTGCCCCAGATGTCAGGTGCCCCCAACTAGGAAGGCAATACAACAGCTATGCAACAAAACCTTAGTAGATAAGAAATAGTACTAGCTGTTAACAAATACACCATAGAGACATGCATCCAATAGATTGATGTACATGGAGTTGTAACTAACACCCTGGTATGTAGAGGGGATGGATTGAGGGTAACCTGGACTGCAGCAGTATAACCACTCGAACATCTACATTTATGGTAGGTACAAAACTGTACTATGTTCATCGTGCTATACTGCTGCAGTCATCACACTTGGGTAGAATCCCAAAGCTATGGAAGGGTGGCTGGTACTAAACTGGGTTAGGTGATGCTAGGATGCCCTGCAGAACTGCAGTGGCAAAACCAGCTCTGGTTTTTGAGTATAATGGAAGGTGGTAGTGCTTGGTAAAGGTGTGCACTGAACTCCAAGTAGCTGCCTCCAGAATGTCTTTGGTTGGAACCCCTCTGAGAAAGGCTGCTGAGGTTGCAGTAGCCCTGGTAGAATGGGATCTAATATTGGCAGGCACTGCCTTCCCATGGTGCGAGTAGCAAAAGCGGATACAATGTGCTATCCATTTGGAGATGGTCTGTTTTGAAATGGCCTTTCCTTGTGAACCTACAGCATATGATACAAAGAGTTGGTCAGTTTTTCTGAAGATCTTTCTTTATCTAAATAGTAACGTAGTTGTCTGTGAAAGTCCAAAGAGTAAAGGAACCTTTCTCCTTTATTCTGTGGGTTAGGATAAAAGGTGGGTAAATGAATGGTCTGATTCAAAGCCACACTGGATACTACCTTGGGCATGAAGGTAGGGTTATTTCGTAAAGAGACTCTGTCCTGATGGAAAATGATGAAAGGTTCCACTGCCATAAGTGCCTGTAGTTCTGAGACCCTGCGTGCTGAGGTAATAGCCAGTAACAAGGCTGTTTTCCAAGACAAGTATTGTAGTTCTGCTGAGAATGCTGGTTCGAAAGGAGGTAGTGTCCCAAGTTGGTGGTTTTCTGGGAGGTCTTATATTCTTAGCCCCTTTGAGAAACTGCCTAAGTAAAGGGTGTGAGAAAATTGGGGGATCCGTATTATATTGAGCTGAAATGGCTGAAGCATGGATCTTAATGGAGGAGAAGGAAAGGCCTTTGTGTAGCATCTCAGTTAGGTATTGCAGTATGTGAGGAATGTTTGGTATCCAAGGATTTTGACCTTTAGCCTGGTGCCATGCACAAAATCTTTTCCATTTGTCTGAGCAAATCTTCCTGGTGCTGGGCCTCCTGGCCTCCATAATTACATTCAGGACGTCCTTTGAGAGAAGTGTTGATTGACAATTTAAGGAATTCTCCAGGCAGCTACATTTAAAGTTCTGAGCTGGCTGTGACGGGTTTGATAGTTTTTCTGAGTCAACAGTAGTAGGAATTGAGGCAAGATCCATGGAGGGCTATGAGTCAAGTTCCTTAGTAATGGGTACCAGTGCTGGCGTGGCCAGTCCGGAGCAATGAGGATCATTCGTGGTCTCTCTGATCTGACCTTCAATAAAACCTTGGTCAACAGAGGTAGTGGAGGGAAGGCATAGACTGTCAGTGTTGTCCAACTGAATGATAGAGCGTCCACTTTCCAGGCTAGGGAGTGATAAGTCCTTGTGCAGAATTTTTGTAATTGGCAATTGTTGGGGGAGTCAAATAGATCTATGTCTGGACATCCCCATCTTTGAGTTATCATTGAAAATACTTGTGGGTGTAGTCTCCACTCGTGAAGGTCTGCCATATTTCTGCTTAATTCGTCTGCCAATATGTTTTCCTTTCATGGCAGGAATTGTGCTTGTAGTTGTACTTGGTAGGTCAATGCTGTGTTCCATAAGGTCATAGCCTGTCTGCATAAAGGGTAGGAGTGTGTTCCTCCCTGTTTGTTTATGTACCACATAACTGTGGTGTTGTCTGTCCTTATTAGAAGTTGTCCTGGATGCAAGAGGTCCTTGAAGGCTGTCAGTGCATTTTGCACAGCTAGCATCTCCTTTTGGTTGATGTGAAGATGCATTTGTTTTGCAGACCATTTGCCCTGTATGCACTGTCCTGCCATGTGTGCTCCCCAGGCGTAGTCTGAAGAATCTGTTGTCATGGTTTGGTTTGCTGGAGGTAAGACGAAAGGAAGACCCTTCTTTGTTTGGCATGCTTGAGCCCACCATAGGAACTCTTTTTGAAGGCAGGGAATGATAGGTATATTTGTTTCGAG
Organism: Protopterus annectens; assembly: GCF_019279795.1. Lineage (NCBI taxonomy): Eukaryota > Metazoa > Chordata > Ceratodontiformes > Protopteridae > Protopterus > Protopterus annectens. The sequence continues at coordinate 1,112,561,892 of NC_056741.1, forward strand.
GCTGTGCCTGTGTTGAGACCATACACTTTTCAGGTACCATTGTAATTTTCTCATATGCAGCTTTGCATATGGGATTAGTTGAATGCATGATGCCATGAACCCCAATGTCTGCAGGATTTTCCTTGCAGTGAGCTAGGTAAAAGTTGCTATCTTTTTGAAGCATTGAGTCAATTGTTTTTGTTTGTCTGGCGTGAGGTAAGCCATCTGGGCCGTTGTATTTAAGCTGGCACCCAGGAATATTATCTGTTGCGAGGGTATTAGTTTTGACTTCTTTTTGTTTACTGTGTACCCTAAGCAACTGAGCAGCTGTGTTACAAAAACCAGATGCTGTAACAGAATGTCCTTGCTGTCCGCTTGGATCAGGCAGTCGTCCAGATATGGATAAATTTGTATTCCTCATTGTCTGCAATATGCAATTATTGATGCCAGGCATTTGGTAAATACTCTGGGCGCAGTAGATATGCCAAAGGGCAATGCAGATAATTGATAATGCGTTGTACCTGCCAAAAATCTGAGGTATCTTCTGCAATCTTGTCTGATAGGGACATGCAGGTATGCCTCTTTGAGGTCCAACGTTACCAGCCAAGACTCCTTTGCCCAGCATGGGAAGGAGCTGCTGTAGTGTGAGCATTTTGAATTTGGGTACCTCCAGGTATGTGTTCAGAATTGAGAGGTCTAAGATGGGCCTCCAGGCTTTGTCCTTTCTTGGGACTAGAAACAGTCGAGTAAAAACCTTGACCTTGCTCCTTTGTAGGTACCTTTTGAATTGCTTTCACATCCATGAGAGCTGAAATTTGCGTTTGAGCCTCTGCCCATTGTTTTGGAGTCAGATTGGGCATGCCTCTCATCCGAGGTAAAGTGTGGAAATGGAATCTGTAGCCTCGGGTAATAATGTCCAGATTCTGTTTGTCCTTTGTTATGATGCGCCAATTTTGTGGAAATAGAGACAGTTTCCCTCCCAAAGGTGCTGCCAGGGCAATTTTGCTTGGCAGGCGAAGAGGGAAGTCATTGTTTGTTTCCTGAAGGGTTGAGATCTTTCGTCTCCACCTCTTTGAGTTGTTGTATGCCATTGTCTAGGCCTGAAAGAATCTTGTGGCTGGCGTCTGCCCCTTGGGCGCCTGTACCTACCTCTTTGGGGTCTGTCTAATGCAGGAAAGGACCAGTTTTTTGATGGCCAGTTTCTGCTGAAACGAGGAGGTTGCACCTGTAAAAAATCTTTAACTGTTAGCATAGATTTTGCCTTTTCTTCCATTTTCTTTAAAACTTCCTCTGCTTTGACACCAAATAACACATCTTTCTGCAATGGGGCATCCAATAACTTTGCTTTGACATGTTCTGGTAAGGCTTGTTCTTTATGCCAAGCTTGCCTACGTATGACAGACCCTGTGACAGCTGCTCTACATGAGGCTTCCAATGAATCAAAACCACACTGTAAGGTATGTTTTCCCACCTGTTCTGCTGCATGCAGCAAATCCTGCATCTCTTTCAAATCTAGTTGATCTGTCTGAGGGATCAGCTTCTGCTTTAACTGTGTAATCAAATACTGTTGGTATTTTAGCATGTGGAATTGGCAGTTTAATGCCCTCATGGCCAAAGTAGCAGATGCATACACTTTCTTTCCCCATCTTTCTAATGCTCTGGAATCTCTTTCAGAAGGAAGTGGATTCTTAGCAGTAGAGGCCTTAACCCCTTTGGGACCCTGGGAAATGGTCTCGGGGTCTGCATTAGGGCTTTTGTATAGAAACTTATGAGTATCGTATCAGGACCTCGGTAGTATCTGTCTGGTTTAGCTGGTGCTAGAGGTAAGGAGTCTGGGTTTAAATTGGATTCAGAGAAAAAATCATCCAAAATGTCTAAAACTGGAGGAATTGCCAGGGGTCTATGCTGTGGAAGAAGAAGAAACTCATGGAGTCTTTTCTTGGAGTCAGAGTAATCTTGGCCTTCCCAGTGGAAGTGTTCCCTCATGGTGTGTAAAGTTTCCCCAAAAGAGTAGTCTTCAGGGGGGGAGACAGAGGGAATGGACTCTTCAGTATCTGAGTCTTCATAAGGAGGGAAGGAGTAATCCTGGTCGTCAGAATTGCCTGAGGAAATGGATGCTTGATCAGAGGAAGAATAATCTTCCTCCAGTCTAGGCCTTTTGTCGGGGGGGTTGGGATCCCCTGATAAGGGTAATTAAATCCTCAGCCAGCATAGGGGCCTGTGGGGGGGGGGGGGTGTTTGGCCCCGGTTTTCTAACTTTCAAGGGGGTTTTGAGCTTAGCATAAGGCTTGGCAGAGACAGTTGTCGGTTTGAAAACACCTTCCGAGACCGAAGGCCTATCCAAAATTTCCGGATCCCCGTCGGGGCTGGCGTCGGAGGAGTGAGGTGGAACCGGATCCTGAGACCCAACTGCTTCGGTTTGGGATGCCATCAGAAATTCTGAATCAGCAGTAGTCAGGGGCTGCAAAGGCGCCTCGCTGAAAACCGGAGAACCAGCGTCAGGCCTTGCTGAGGCCTCGGTATCTGGTCTTGGCTGCCGGTCCTTATCTTTGCGTTTTTTAATCATTGTTGATGTCGGTTGCTCCGACGGCATGCTATAGTTAAATTTTCTGCCAAAATAATGCTGGGCGAATTCTGCCCGACGCTTAATTGTACATTTGTTGAACCTAGCACAAAACCGACAACCAGAGACGTCGTGGTCTGGGCCTAGGCAAGGAATACAATAAGAATGAAAATCCTTATGAGGTATTTGCTTCCCACAAGAAATACAATTATTAACTTTGTCTGACATCGGTCTGAGACAAGAAAAGTTTCCCCAACGGGGTACTTAGCTTTAGAGAAGACTTCGGGCTGAAACTCGATTCGAAAATTTCAGGAGCTGTCCGACCGGCACTTGCGAACAGCTTCTGCTTCGGGCACCGCGCGGCAAGAAAGACTGAAGAAAATGGCGTCGGCTGTCTCTTTTATACCCCTATCGCACTGACGTCAGGGAAGAGGAGACGACAACCGACGCCGGACCAGGACTTTGGGATTCGGCCGACTGCGGGACCGCCTAACGACAGGATAACCAAAGTGTGATGACTGCAGCAGTATAGCACGATGAACATCGTGCCTAGCATTTTGTTTCTTTTTTACACATCTATCCTAATGTGCAGAAATGGTAGATGTATGCTTAACCTCTGGTAACTCTTTGGATAAGAAAAAGTACAGTTTTGTACCTACAATAAATGTAGATGTTCGAAGATCCACATTGCTGCAGTCCTTACATATGGGTAGTCCGCTGTCCTCGGTCGGCCCGAATACCAAAGTATTAGGCTGGCGTCGGTCAAGGCGCTTAAAACTGACATCAGAACGTCAGGGTACAAAAGCACATGACCGACGTCATATCCTCAGTCTTTTCTTGCCCCAGATGTCAGAAGGCCCTAAAAAGAAAGGCCAAAGTCAAAAAACAGCAAAGAACAACCAACCACCCCTGCACTAACCATATTTACAAAATTTACAACCCAAACCACACAACCACCTCTAACTACAGAGGGGAAGGAGGGAGGGTAAATTGGACTGCAGCAATGTGGATCTTCGAACATCTACATTTATGGTAGGTACAAAACTGTACTATGTTCTTCATCTCACATTGCTGCAGTCCTTACATATGGGTAGAATCCCAAAGCAGAGGTAAGGGAGGATGGCAAAACTATAAAGCATTAGGAGCTGCCAAAATGCCCTGTAAAATTGCAGTGGCAAAACCAGCCCTAGATTTAGAGTAAAGTGGAAGGTGGTAATGCTTAGAGAAAGTATGCACTGAACTCCAAGTAGCTGCCTCCAAAATATCTTTAGTAGCCACCCCTTAAAAAGCTGTAGAAGTGGCAGTAGCCCTAGTGGAATGAGGCCTAATCCCAACTGGAATCTCCTTACCATGATGGGAATAACAGAAAGCAATACAAAAACCAATCCACTTAGAAATAGTTTGTTTTGAAACAGGTTTGCCCTGAGAACCCAAAGCAAATGAAACAAACAACTGCTGAGACGGCCTGAACCCTTTAGTTCTGCTCAAATAATATCGCAACTGTCTGTGGATATCCAAAGTGTGCAAAATCTTCTCCCCTTTATTTTGGGGTATGCATAAAAAGTAGGCAAATGAATAGTCTGGTTTAAAGCCACACTAGAAACCACTTTAGGCATAAAGGAAGGGTTAGTACGCAAAGACACCCTATCCTTGTGGAAAATTAAGAAAGGCTCAACCGCCATAAGGGCCTGTAATTCAGAAACCCTTCGCAGAGGTAATGGCCAACAAAAAAGCAGTCTTCCATGATAAATATTTCAACTCGGCAGTAGCTGCAGGCTCAAAAGGTTGTAGAGTGAGTTTCTCCAACACAAAATTGAGATCCCAAGGAGGAGTAGGAGCTCTACGTGGGGGTCTTATATTCTTTGCCCCTCTAAGGAACTGCTTAAACAAAGGATGAGAAAATAATGGTGGGTCACAGTCAAAGTGAGCAGAAATTGCTGCAGCATGCACCTTTATAGAGGAGAAGGACAAACCTTTGTCCAATAACTCAGTAAGGTATTGAAGAGCAACACTTAAATTAGGTTTAGAAACATCAAAGTCCTTTGCTGTACTCCAAATTAAAAATCTCCTCCATTTATCTGCGTAAACTTTCCTTGTACTAGGCCTTCTGGCCTCCAAAATAACATTCAAAACTTGTTGTGGAAGCTGAGACCCTCCAGGGTTTAAAACAGAATATGCCAGGCTGTTAGATGCAGAGAGTGAAGTTTGACATTGAGTAAATGACTGTTCTCCTGAGACAGCAGGTGTGGAATCGAAGGCAAAGGCCATGGAGGCTCCCAACCAGACTTCTCAGTAATGGGTACCAGTGCTGTCGAGGCCAATCCGGAGCTATTAAAATCATGGTTGGCTTGTCCTGTCTGACCTTCAGGAGTACCTTTGGGAGGAGAGGCAGTGGTGGAAAGGCATACACGTGAAGATTGCTCCAATTGAATGAGAGAGCATCCACTTTCCAAGCTGTGGGATGAAACCTTTTGTGCAAAACTTTGGCAACTGGTAATTTAGTGGAGAAGCGAACAGATCTATGTCTGGAGTTCCCCATAACACTGTCAATTCTTGAAATACATGAGGATCCAATTTCCACTCGTGGGGATCCATAATTTGTCTGCTCAACACATCTGCTAAGGAGTTCTGTGCCCCTGGCAGAAACCTTGCCTGAAGATTTAGCTGTAAACTGAGAGCAGTCTCCCACAAAATCATTGCTTGTCTGCATAGAGGGTATGAATGTGTCCCCCCTTGCTTGCTGATGTACCACATGACAGTTGTGTTGTCTGTTTGAATCAACACCTGCCCTGGAAGAAGTAAATCCTTGAAAGCTATCAATGCAAATTGGACTGCTAACATCTCCTTCAAGTTGATATGTAAATGTTGAAGTCTGGCAGGCCACGTGTCTTGTACCCATTTTCCATTTAGAGGAGCTCCCCAAGCATTGTCTGAGGCATCTGTCGTTAGAATCTGACTCGCCTCTGGTCGGGTCACAGAGAGTCCCTTGTTTAGGTGACATTCCTGAGCCCACCACAAAAATTCCTTTTGAATGCAAGGTATTATCTGAATGACAGTGTCCATATCTTGACAGTGTTGCGGCCATTGGACTGTGAGATACCATTGTAGCTTCCTCATATGCAGTTTGGCATTGGGAAGTACCAGAATACAAGATGCCATGAACCCCAAGGCTTGAAGGACTGTCCTTGCAGTCAGCCTGGACTGACGAGACAATTGATGGAAATAAAGAGAAAGATTATTTTGTTTGTCCGGGGTCAAAAAGGCCATCTGGGATGCTGTATTCAGTCTCACACCCAGAAAGCACATATCCTGAGAGGGTACTAGACTGGACTTTATTTCGTTCACAGAATACCCTAGGCATCTTAACACTGCCATCACATACTGTAAATGATGAAGAAGTTCATCCTTTCCTTGAGCCAGAATCAGGCAATCGTCCAAATAAGGATAGATTTGTATTCCTCTTAGCCTGAAGAAAGCTACCACTGGAGCCAGAACCTTCGTGAACACTCTGGGCGCAGTAGATAAGTCAAAGGGCAATGCAGAGAACTGATAATGAAAAGTCCCAGCCCGAAAACGCAGATACTTCCTGCAACTGGGCCTGATAGGAACATGAAGGTAAGCTTCCTTGAGATCCAGAGTCACCATCCAATGATCTTTGCCCAGCAGAGGTAAAAGCTGTTGTAACGTCAACATTTTGAACTTGGGAATGTCCAGATATGTGTTGAGGATAGATTAATCCAAAATTGGTCTCCTCGTGTTCCCTTTCTTTGGTACTAGAAACAGGCGGGAATAAAATCCTAGGCCCACTTTTGGCAGAGGGACCGGTTGTATAGCTCCTATTTGAAGCAGTAGAGAAATCTGTTTGTGAGCCTCTAGTCTTTGCTGAGGAGGAACGTCTGGCATGCCTTTGAAAGGGGGCAAGGTATTGGAAATAAAACTTGTAACCTTGGTGTATGATATCCAATACCCATTTGTCCTGGGTAATTAAAATCCAAGTTTCCTTGAAGCGTGCCAACCGTCCTCCCAAAGGTGCTGCCAGGCAAGAAGGATCTGGCAGCTGAAAAAGTAGGTCATTGGGCCTGTTTACGAAAGGACTGGCCCCTGCCCTCACTCGAAGATTGTGCAGGTGAACTCCATGTTCTAGGTCTGAAGGAACTCTGAGCTCTGCCCCTACCACGTCTAGACCTACCCCTAGACTGAGAATCAGAAGAAGGATACGTCCACCCCTTAGCAGGCCAATTTCTACTAAACTTCGGAGGCTGAACTTGTAAAAAATCTTTAACAGTCTGCATAGACTTAGCCTTGTCCTCCATTTTCTTCAAGACTGACTCCACAGGTGGACCAAACAACACTTCAGACTGCAAAGGAACATCCAAAATCCTTGTCTTAACATGGTCAGATAAATTCTGATCCTTAAGCCAGGCGTGCCTGCGAAGAACTGAACCAGTGGCAGCCACCCTAGAAGAGGCCTGCACAGCATCAAAACCACACTGTAAAGAATGCTTACCCACCTGTTCAGAGACATGCACCAAATCTTGTAATTCTTTACACTCAATGCCTTCTGCCAGAGCATCCACCTTAGATTTCAATTGAGAAAGAAGAAAATTTTGATATTTCAACATATGAAACTGGCAATTTAAAGCCCTCATTGCTAAGGTAGAAGATGTATAGACCTTCTTTCCCCATCTATCCAAAGCCCTGGCCTCTTTATCTAGAGGAACCGGGTTCTTTACAACAGAGGCCCTGACACCCTTAGGTCCCTGAATAATAGTTTCTGGGTCCACCCTAGGACTCTTATAGAGATATTTATGAGCCTCAGGTACCCTGTAATACCTATCTGGTTTAACAGGCGCAGGGGGCAGAGAATCAGGATTAAGTGAAGCCTCTGAAAACACATCTTGCACAACATCCAGAACAGGGGGTATAGCTAAGGGCCTATGTTGAGGTAAAAACAAAAATTCCCTAAGCCTTTTCCATGAATCAGAGAAGTCCTGTCCTTCCCACATAAAATGTTCCCTCATAGAATGAAGTGTCTCTGAAAAAGAAAAATCCTCTGGAGGGGAAGCAGAAGGAGTGGAATCTTCTGCATCAGAATCAGAATAAGGAGAGTAGTCCTGCAAGTCTTCAGCCGAAGACTCTGAAACATCCGAAGCCTGAACAAAACTTTCCAACTCTGGCTCCACCCTAGGCCTCTTATCAGGAGGGGGCAAAGAACCTCTAATCAGAGTAATCAAATCTTCTGCCATTTTAAGCATGTGCTTCTTAGGCACAGACCCTGCAGAACTAGGACTGACACCAACAGAAGCCAAACCTGGCCTGCCTCTGGAAGAAGTCTTGGAAACAGAAGGAGAGGGTCTAACCACCCTGGGAAGGGAGGGGAGTACAGAAACCTGAGAAGCCCCTTCAGCCTGACCTGCCTCTTGAGAGGCCACATCCTGCAAAATCAAAGTCTCCCCCCGAGACTCCAGAGAAGCCTCCATCGGAACCACCGGTTCCACTGAAGCCTCTAAAGAACCGGCGTCCGGAACGGATGACTCATCTTGCCTAGGTTTAACCGCTTTGTCTTTGCGCTTCTTCGTGGAAGCGGGCGTCGGAGTATCCGACAGCATATTATAATTGCACCGCCATCAAGACCAGCCTAGCACAATCCAACCTTCGCTAATAGTGCGCTTATTAAACCTAGCACAAAGCGACACCCGACTACGTCGTGCTCAGGCCCCAAACAAGGAATGCACAAAGAATGATAATCCCTATGCGGTATCTGTTTCCCACAAGAAATACAATTATTCACTTTTTCTGACATCCGGTAATACACTGAGGCAAGAAAAACCAAAATATTCCCCAACGGGGTACTTAGCCAACTTGGATTCGGTCTGAAACTCCGAACTCGAAAAATTTCAGAACGCCGAACGGCACTTGCAACGCTGCTTCTGCATCGGACCATGCGGCAAAAAAGACTGAGGATATGACGTCGGTCATGCGCTTTTGTACCCTGACGTTCTGATGTCAGTTTTAAGCGCCTTGACCGACGTCAGCCTAATACTTTGGTATTCGGGCCGACCGAGGACAGCGGACTACCCATATGTAAGGACTGCAGCAATGTGAGATGAAGAACATCTGGAGTAGTTCTTGAGTCTTCTGCAATTACAAGCTGCAGTTCCTCCAAGTCATCCAAACTGGATGTCTGCAAAGTCTCGGACGTGCTAGGATCCGCGCTGACTACTTCCATCCTGGTACCAGCTGGGGGGTTGGACCCTACTTCAAATTGTACCGCCGGGTTTTCATCAACATCAAGGGGTATGTCGGAGGGAGCAGGTGCAGCCGAAGAGGATTCGGGTCTAACCTTGCTAACCGTCTTAACAGACAGCTTAGAAATACTCACGGAACTCTCCATAGCATCCCTAGCCAAATGCTTCAGTCTTTGGTTCTCTAAAGCATAAATTCAAGGCAGACAAACTACTGAGCAAGGTTTTGGGAAGAAAGGCCTGAAAAACGGAACAGGACCAGTGGTCGTGAGTAGGCCCTAAGCAAAACAAGCACAGCTCATAGCTATCCTAATGGGAAATTTGCCTTCCACACCTATACTTGCCCTTTCTGGATGACATTAACAACAACAGGCAGCAGCAATATATTAAATCTCCTATGAGGTACTTATCTAAAGCCAAAGACGCAAAAACAAGGATCCAATGGCAGAAAGAACATACAAATTCACCTTTCCGAATGGCAGCGAAAAAGTTCTAAAGATGGTACATGCGGACGTCCCTTTTATGACTGACATTGTCTGTCCCTACTTGTGACGTCCCACTTACAGGCAGTATCTCTTAAGCTTTTGTACACAGGCCGGACATCGGATTATTGCGCGGAATACAGCCCATATGTAAAGAACACTGCAACATTGAGTAGGAGGACATACACCATTTCTTCTTCATTACTTTCTGAGCTAAACTCTGCAGAAAACAACTGAAGCACTCCTTTTCTCAAAAACTAAAGTTAATGGCCTTTTCATTATGACTAGTGAATCTTCAAGAAATTAAACTTTAATAATATTTAGTTATAAAAAAATAAAAATTTGTCTACTAAAACTCACTCCTGTAACTTGAAATCAACCTCTACTGACAGAACATTTTTTTGCAATTTCAACTCTGAATGCACTATATAGAGACAATAATTAAAAATACTGTAACATGAAAACACTGTGGGTTAGAATTAGCAGCAATGCCACAAGGGAGGAAGATGGATAAATTCACAGTACTAGCCTTCAAGAGTTAAGTTTTCAGTTTAATTTTGTTTGTAGAAAGAAAAATTTAAAAAGTAACAGTGACTGTACATGTGATAGAACCAATATACGTAGTAATGACTACTACATATCATGGTTCTGGATGCTTGGAATATAACTTTTGAAATGCATTGAGGGCAAATGTTACTTATATGGAACACTACCTGCAGTGGTACTTGTGATATGTGGGAGTTGTGGGGAGGGGGCAGACTCCCATGGTACTTCAAGCTTCATGGCATAAACTGGCTCATCCTCAAAAAGGGACTGTGTCCTGGATGATGGGAGTAATCAGCCTTCCCACAATATCCTCTCTTCTTTTGTATATAGGTATATGATGTGTCTTTAAAGCTCTGATTTACACAGATCCTCAAAAGCTAAATGTCCCATTGTGAAGTCTTATTCTTACTATTTCTTCTCTCCTTTTTGCTTGTTGAACAATTTCTAATAAAACCTTCACTGTTTGCCAGGGCACTCTCTGGCAGGCTTGAGAAGGCTTTGTAACTGCTGGCATCAAATCCAATTCAAATATCTGCATTCTAAGTCTTGTGCCACTCGAGAGCTCTACCTTATAGCTTACTTGTCAGATTTTGAAGATTTCTCAAGGAAAACTTGCAGAAGCACATAAACCTACCACTGACTTTGGCTGGCATAAAAGTCGTCAGAAGCTTTCACTCACCCATCAGAGTCATAAAAGCCAGCCAGTGATGTGAGAGAGTCTCTACCATGCTAGAAAAGCCAGAGAAAAGGTTAACACCACAAACAAATTTTTGACTAACAAAACTTGACAGAGAAATGAGAATCAACAAACATGAGGATGCCGAACCTAATACAGTAGGGTCCTAGCCAATGACCTCTGCATCTGCTCTGGTTTCTGGTCTCTGTCTGACCCACTTGGAGGAGACATATAAGCTTTCAGCATGTCCTTCCAGGCATATTTTCAGATTGCAGCTGCTGATGATGCTGCATCCTCTGACTAAACTGACCAGCTTCAACATTCAAACAGAAAGCAAGTCTATAAATGCTAAGATGGATGTGACTCTTCCAAAACTGGCTGTGCTTAATGTCAGATACAAGAATACAGTGGCAGATCACAGTTCCTCTTCCAATAATGCCCAGAAGGCCAACTTTGTTACATCGTTCCCAGTTATTTGTCTCACATACTTTAATTCCAGCTGGACCTTACAGAGACACTGACCAAAAAGCCAAAGCAGTTAGTAAAAAGCACTCAGGACAAGAATAAGATGACATCCTCGGTGGCAATTATCTCTACAATTTTTAACAGAGTCATGAACTTGTAGCACAATGCCACAAATACAGCAAGAAGATCAACAGCCACCATCACTGCTATTCAAAGTAACACCAAGCTCCATCTTTGCCAAAAAAGTCCAGGTGTCAAAGTCGTTGCGAGCAGAGATAAGTGAAAAGTTGACTAAGACAGTAAAACCTGAAGGCCCACTGACACCTGTTTTGAGTCTACACAACATTGCTTTGTGAAAGATCAGAAGGTGCCTTCACTGCTGTGGTTTAAGAACAGCCAGCAATGGCAGCAATACAGGTACTAGCAGTCAGGTACAAACTAGCAAGATCATGACTGAACACAGAAAGAGCACTATCTCAGTGGAAAGAATCTTTCTCAAGATCAAGGCACTTGTGGTTCTTCCTTGGGAGAATTGCAGAATGAACATCAGTCCTGAGGATATGCCAGTTTCCTCCTTTGAAAGCAGTGGGGAGGGTTGGACTGTCTTTACATAGTTGTGTGGAAGGTCATGATGAGACAGATTGATCAGAAAGCATTTCCTGATGCTACAATATTCACTTCCTTGTCCATCCTTGCCCCCTCCCCACAACTCCCACATATCAAACTGGGATCCCTTTAGAGACTCAAGCCCTTTCTTACACCAGTGGCTAGGACCACTATAGCCAGAACCCACTTAATCTCAACTATACTCTATGCTTCCCCTATATACACTAACCTTTCTAAAAACAACCTCATCAAATTGGCAACATCCTATAATAATATTGCTAGATCAGCTACAGGCTCTCCTTTCAGAACTCATCACTGTATGAACCTAAGACAACTAGACTGGCTAGAATTTCTTAACCATCTTCAATTTCACCAGCTTGTCATTGTCCACAAGACCCTGCATCAACCCACCAACACTCCAATACTTTCTACCATCATTATACCTTAGAATAATCTCAAGAACTTACACTGCTGATCAACACTTCAAGATCCAATAACTCAGCAGGTGACTCCCTGTACTCTAACTCTGTAGGAAAGCTATGGAATTTACTACCCACTGAACTCACAACTCAAATTTATCTTTCACTCTTTAAAAAGAATCTAAAGCTATTTCTTAAGACACACTGGCTATGCTCCTGTACTAACCCTAACTTTTTTCCTTTTAAACTAATAATTACTCTGAAACTTTATAAGTTTACCCTAAAGAAGCAAAATACCATATTATTGCAAATAAATTGTATGTATATACTGGATATTGCACCATCTCTTGAACATTACCTATTGATGCTTACTGCTAATGTTATCCTCACTGACTATTGTATTCGTACAAAAAAATATATTTTCTTGTTACAATTGTATTTTTTAGTCTGACCTGTTATGACTTTTATATTTCTTTTTGTATGTTTTTCTTGGAGCTTTTCTCCCCGGGCCTGTACTGAAAATGGACATGTATCCAGCTAGACTAGCCCAGTCAACAAATGTAAAATAAATAAATAAATAAATCCCATTTCCAAACATTTCACCTCATAAGAAAAGTGCATTAAGAACAGAAGTATTAAGCCTCCTAGCAAAGCAAGCTATCCAAGAGGTCCCATTAGGCGACAGAGAATGTCTCTTTTTCTTTTTTTTTTTTTTAATTCTATTTCTGTGTCTTTCTGTTACCAAAGGATCTCAGGCCTACAGTGGATATAGGTAAACTAAACAAACTCTGCTCCAAAACATTGCTTTTGATAGTCTCAGTGCAGACAATTCTTACTTGGCTCAGAAAGGGAGATTGTTTTCTTAGTTTTAAAATATTACTACTATTAAACTGAGGCATTGAGAGAAAATGCATTTTCTGAAAAAGAAGTCTACAACCTTAATTATGATTATTTATTAAGAGAAATATGCCACCTTTTCTCCAAAAGTTGCTGGATTTATGAGGGATTAAGAGGGCCAAAGAAATAATTTGAGTCAAAACCAGGGAAGTTGAGAGTTATGATCTCACCTCAGCTGCCAAAGTGCTCACCAAACGAATACGGAGGGTAGCATTATGAACTCCAAGTGACCAACATAGCTCCTGACCTAGATGACTGGCAATGGGCCACCCCATACCATTGGTGATCTGTTAGCAAGAGAATATTTACTGCACTTAATCTACTCTGAGGGCATCACAGTGAACCCTGTAATACCTCAGATGGAGCCATCACACACCACTGGATGCTCCATCTTGCAAAGTCATTTTCCATCAAAAACAAATTCTTCTGTTACAATGAACACTTTTCCTGTCTCTTTGCATGTTGTTCATATGAACCTTTGTCTAAAAGCTAGTTTTTTTAATTTCATGGGCTTGATTTCATATGCAAATTCTAAAAAATGGACTTTAGGGAGGCACCAGGCTCAGTGTTCTCTTTTGTAAAAGACTAACAAAATTTTGATATTCAAGTCACACTTCCACTGGGGGACTAATTTGCTTCTAGGTGGCCCCTTTCATATCTTAGTTATTACGGCTATAGCTGCCTTCAAGTGATGCAGGGGAGCACTGTCAGGGAAGAATGGTCCAATATGCATGGTCATAGCTAAAAGCCAACTTGCACATAAATGTGTTGGTGGTAAGTGTAGTCTTCTTCTGACTCTGCAAGCGTTTCAAGGAATTTTTCAACAAGGTACACTGTCATACACATGGACAATATGGCAGTCGTGTGGCACATAAACGGGCAGTATCAATTTGTTTCCCTCATGCCAGAAGGCCAAGACAGTTTGGCTGCTACACACTTTTCAATTACTTTCTCATAACAGCCCGCATTTTAGGAAAGAGAACTTAGAGGACAGGCTCAGTCATTATTTACTGATGCTAAATTAGTAGTCCTTCAGAACAACCACATCCAATGGCATTTTCATTTCCTGTTGTAAGCCATGTTGCCATATTTTTGCATCCACAACGAACAACAAATGCAGTCTCTTTTTTTCAATGGATACCTCACTGGGGAAATGATCCAGAGATGCTCTTATCTGAAAATGGCTACAAGTTTTCTATATACTATCTTGTCTTCTTGAATCCCAAGTTAATTCAGAAAGTGACACAATACAAGGGCAAAGCTATCCTGACATTGCAGTTTTGGCCTCAGCAATCCTAATCCTTTCTACTGTTGTCTCATCATCTGAAGACATCCAGAACCCTTATCTATCTCACACACATTGGACAGGCATCATCAGGGCATCCTAAACCACCATGTGACTGCATGTTTTTTCCATTTCTGTTGATGACCAAGGGACACTTCTTTCCCTCGCAGGCTTACTCAGATCCCTACCTCTACCCAGAGATGTACTACTAGAAAGATGTACACAACTAGAGTGGCTTTGTTTCAACTTCCTCCAGATGTAAAGAACACTTCATTACCTCCTGTTTCAGCCATACTGGAATACAGCACACATTTATGAAATTGGTTTGAATTACAACTCGTTACTAGTCCATTTAACTTCCACATCAAATTTTAATCAGAGAATTCCACACACATCACTGGTCTCCATTAAAGTTTGTAAAAATATTCATAAGGGGATCTTTCGGATAAACCCTCCTTTTAAGGACATTAGTTCCACCTAGGAACCTAAATTTTGTTTAGAGAAACTTTTTCCACCTCTGCCTGACCAAGATGGCAGATTATAATATATATGTTGTGTATATGTGTACTTATATATATATATATATATATATATATATATATATATATATATATATATACATACATACATATATATATATGTATACATATATATATATATATATATATATATATATATATATACATACACATATGTATACATATATATATATATATATATATATATATATATATACACACACATATGTTAATAAACGAAAAGCAAAACGGCTTACAGGTAAAACCCAGTATATAAAAAGAGAAGTATATGAGAGAAAACACTATACCGGGTACCACACAATTAAGTCTTTATTTAAACAAAGTAAAAAGGAGAGGTGAGCGCTTTCGCAACCTTCGTTGCTTCATCAGACTAAGAATTAACTGTTCAACTGCTTGTTTTATATCACTCTGTCAAAAAAAAATTTTTCCAATTAGTGACATCATACAACTTTTGAAAATTTAAAGGCATATATGAC
This sequence comes from Protopterus annectens, assembly GCF_019279795.1. NCBI lineage: Eukaryota > Metazoa > Chordata > Ceratodontiformes > Protopteridae > Protopterus > Protopterus annectens. The sequence goes on from NC_056741.1 coordinate 1,112,577,070, forward strand.
AAGAGTATTGTAAAATACTCATATAAATATAAAATATATATACAAAAATGTAAAGTATTTATTTTATTTTTATTTTATTTTACATTTGTTGACCGGGCTAGTCTAGCTGGAGATATTTCCATTTTCAGTAGAGGCCCGGGGAGAAAAGCTCCAGATACTTAATCATAATATAGAAAAAAAAGCAATCAGAGGCAATGCCACATACATTAGGAAGGAATTAACGTAACATTTTAAAGTAAACCATCGGGTTAAAAATGTGGAAGATAACATTTACATAACATTTGTTGAAAGAGTAGTAATGTAAAGGAAGAGAGAGAAGACAGGTTATAGGCTAATAGTAGAATATTAGTCAGGGTTACAGCAAGGGCATAACCGTTGTAGTTTTAGGTGATTTTTAAGATTAAGTTTGAAGAGGGGAAAAGAGGAAATAGAGGTTAGGTTGGGTGGCAGCATGTTCCATTGCTTACCTGTGGTGGTGGAGAATAAGGAGTCACCAGCTAAGTTGTTAGATTTGGGTATATAAGCTAGGAGTTTATTAGAGGAGCGTAGGGAATGAAGATTATTATGGGGTGTTATAAGATTGTTTAGTGTAGGTGTGTTGTTAGGAAGGTAGAAGATTTTGTGAGCAGTAGTTAGTTGAGAGAGTAGCAGCGCATTTTGCAGTTCAAGCCAGTCTAGCTGATGTAGGTTAATGCAGTGATGGGTTCTGTAGGGCTTACCAGTTACAAACCTTGCAATACTGTTGTAGGCTTTGGTAAGTTTGTTGAGATTGTTTTGCTTTAAATTGGTGTAAATGGGAGAAGCATAGAGGAGGGTAGAGAGTAAATGAGTGGGCAACGGTAGTTCTTGCTTTTGGGGTGAGGAAGGGTCTTATCCTATACAAGGAGCCTAATTTTCTATTAACGGACTTAATGGTGTTATTAATATGATTGTCAAAAGTGAGTTTATTGTCTATTGTAACTCCTAATAACTTACAGGTCAGATCAGGTGATATAAGGGTTCCATTACTAGCTAGGATGGAGAAGTGTATGGGAGGTGTCTTGTTGTTAGGAGTAATCAGAAGTAATTTGGTTTTTTTGGCATTCAAGAGTAAGCACCGGTTTTGGAACCAAGTTTCTACTATGGAGAAGACAGTTTGGGTTACAGATTTCAGCTCAGGAAGAGACTTTGCAGAACAGATGATAGTAGAATCATCAGCATACTGTATGCAGGTGGATTGAGGAATAGCTACATGAAGATCATTTATGAACAGAGAGAAGAGAAGGGGTCCTAAAATAGAGCCTTGAGGAACTCCTAGTAGAACAGGGAGATATGAAGACAAGTGATTTTGCCACAAAACAGCTTGTTTTCGGTTGCTGAGGTAAGACTTAAACCAAAGGATAGAATTAGAATCCAGAGAGAGGGATTGTAGGGTATTTATAAGTAGGGAGTGAATGACCATGTCAAAGGCTTTTGACAGGTCAATGAAGAGTGCAGATGAGAGGTAGTTATTGTTCCGGTTGGTGTTAATAGTATTGGTGAAAGATAGAAGGGCAGTGGTGGTGCTGTGAAAGGGTCTAAAGCCATGTTGGCAGCTGGCCAGGATGTTATTTTTGGTAAGGTAATCTATTAGCTGATGATGGATACATTTCTCCATGATCTTAGCTAAGGGTGAGAGTAGTGCTATGGGCCTATAGTTGGAGTACTCATTAGAGTTGCCTCCTTTATGTTAAGGGAATGATGTGTGAGATTTTCCAAAGATTAGGGATAGTGCTTTCAGAAATGGTACGGTTAATGAGAATAGCTACAGGATGAGCAATTGCTCTGGATGCAAGTTGAAGGTATTCAGCTGGAAGGTTGTCATCAGAGGGTGTACAGGGTTTTAGCTTGTGAATTAGTTTCTGGATAAAGGAGATTGAGATGGGTTTTATCTTGAAAGTAGGAAGATTGTCATGTTGGGAATTAGGTAGGTTAGTGTTTGTAGAAGTTAGATTTGTGGCCAGGGTTTGAATGGTCTCTGTAAAGTAGGTATTGAAGGCATTGGCAATTTCTAGATTGTTTTGTTATCTGACTCTAGGGGTGGAGGGGTACTAGAATGGCCGGGCTGAAGAAGGTTATTAATGGCAGTCCAAAATTTTGTGGATTCATAGTGTGAGACTGTTGTAGTTTACTGTAATAGGCTTGTTTGTCAGAGAGTATGGCTTTTTTAGTAGTATTACGTAATTGTCTAAAGTTCAGGTGTTCTGAGACATCTCTAGTTGCTCTCCATTTAGCCCAGGATTTGTTTCTTATAAGTATTTTTGTTTTGTGTCTTTTGAGAGCCAGGGAGCAGATTTGAACTTTATCCTGATAGATCTTTTGGGTGCATGGGTATCAAGTATTGTTAAGAATTTGTGGTTAAAGTAGCTGACAGCTTCGTCTAGTGGGAGGATTTTAGGGGTTCCAGTTGCAGGCATTTAGTTCCATTTGAAATAGGTCAGGATTAAAATGTTTTTTGGTTCTGGCAGTAATAAACTTGGGAGGTTTGTTTATGTCGTTTTATGCCTGATGATATACTGGGCAAATGGTCGCTGATATCATCTGGCAGGGTTCCTACTTGATAATTTTCTCTTTGTTTATTAACTAGAATCCAGTCTAGGATGGTCTCTTTGTTGTTAGGTTTGTTGATTCTAGTAGTGGTGGTAATAGTTTGTTTAAAGTTATGTAGGTTGATGTAAGAAGAGGGATTATCATTGTTGATACTATACCAGTCAGTGTTGAGGTCTCCTAGAATAATAGTTTCTTGTGGGTAGGTTGAGGAAATCCAGGACAGGGTATCTTCTATATTGGTAATGTTATGGCCAGGGGGTAGGTAGATGCAGAATATATATATAGCTTTGTTGGAGTTGATTTGAAATTTAGCTATCAAGATTTCAGCTGAGTTATCTTGGGTTGGGGTATGGGGTATAGGGGATATAAGAAGATTGTTTTTAAAAAGTAAGGCCACTCCACCTCCTTTACGTTTTAATCTGTCATTTCTTAGTATGTTATATCCTGGTGGGGTAATTTCATTGTCAGATGATGTAGGTTTTAACCAAGTTTCTGTGAGGCAGAAAATATCAAATGAGTAAGTACTGAGAAGGGCATGGAGATGAGTTATTTTATTATTTAAGCTCAATGTTAAGATGTCCAATTTTAAGGAGTTAGGAAAATTAAGTAGGGTATCAGGGGAGTTGGGTGGAGAATGTGTAGTAGATGAAAAGTTAGGTTTAGGTGGGCCAGGGTTAGGGTGGATGTCACCAGCTTGTAAGGAGGAATATTTGAGAGCAAGTATGTGGCTGTGATTCAGGATGGGTGGGATTTTTAATTTTTTTGCTACAAGGTGATTCAGTTTTATGGGAGTAAGTCTGTGATATTTAGCTTGTAGGTAGTTAGAGGTGGAGGTGATATTGATGTGGGCTTGGGCTAGTGAGTTGTTAAGGGTAAGTGTTTGTTTTTGTGAGTAGTTATGCAAGTAGAGGTCAGTGTTTAAAACATGTTGAGCAAGCGCACTAAACTTTCTAAAAGTCATATGCAGACTGTAAAACCACAGATGTTATTTATTTTTGTTTCTGCCAAATATGTCATGCCTTCTATATAGGAAAACAAATAGAAACTTAAAGGATAGAATACTGGAACACATAAGAGACATCAGAAATAACAAAACTACTAGTGCGCTTGCTCAACATGTTTTAAACACTGACCCTTCACACTCTTTCAAGTTCTTTGTTTTATAACATATACATAGAAATGTGAGGGGAGGAGATATAGAAAATTTTACAGAGAGCCGAGAACAAAGATGGATTATCAAGCTCAATGCTGATAGATATCCAGGGTTAAATGGTTGTACATCACTGGTTCCATTTCTTAAAGCTAGACGCCTTCAACACAATTAATTTTTTGCTTACAATAAAAATATATATATATACATATATTTCTTTTATTATATATTTTGTATTATGCATTCTTTATATATATATATTATATATATGTATTTTTATGACATTATTTAATTGTTTTAAATTAGATATGCATAAATATGAATATACTATGCATTTTTATTTATATGCATTTTTTATATATATGCATTTTTAATGAGATTATTTAACTGTTTTAAATTAGATATGCATAAATATGAACATACTTTACATTTTTGTATATATATTTTATATTCATATGAGTATTTTACAATATTCTTGTCATATATGCCTTTAAATTTTCAAAAGTTGTATGATGTCACTAATTGGAAAAAATTTTTTTGACTGAGAGTGATATAAAACAAGCAGTTGAACAGTTAATTCTTTGTCTGATGAAGCAACGAAGGTTGCGAAAGCGCTCACCTCTCCTTTTTACTTTGTTTAAATAAAGACGTTATTGTGTGGTACCCGGTATAGTGTTTTCTCTCATATATACACACACACATATATATATATATATATATATATATATATATATATATACACACATATATATATATATATATACATATATATATATATATATATATATATATATATCTGTATATATATATATATATATATATATATATATATATATATACATATGTATACATATGTATATATATATACATATGTATATATATATACATATGTATATATGGGTCTCCTTCTAATGACCGAAACGCCGATTCGCCGACAGTGAAATCACCGACACGAACGACCGACAACGCAGTTGACCGACACGCCAATCCCGACAGACGGAAGACCGACAAGGGAATGTGTGCCGACCTGGTAAGTATGCGATAGTGAGGGATTTAGGAGTAGGGAGCGGACAGGTAAGTGTGCAATACTCAGGTATGTAGGGTTAGGGTGTGTGATAGGTGAGTGTGCGGTA